>NC_069673.1:15602500-15774195 GCF_027244095.1 Hemicordylus capensis | reverse complement strand
CCCTTAGGGGTTGCGCCCATCCGCTTTAATGGGTGTTTCCCGGGGGGACGCCCTTAGGGGTTGCGCCCATCCGCTTTAATGGGTGTTTCCCGGGGGGACGCCCTTAGGGGTTGCGCCCATCCGCTTTAATGGGTGTTTCCCGGGGGACCCATTTAGGGGTTGCGCCCATCCGCTTTAATGGGTGTTTCCCGGGGGGACGCCCTTAGGGGTTGCGCCCATCCGCTTTAATGGGTGTTTCCCGGGGGGACGCCCTTAGGGGTTGCGCCCATCCGCTTTAATGGGTGTTTCCCGGGGGGACGCCCTTAGGGGTTGCGCCCATCCGCTTTAATGGGTGTTTCCCGGGGGGACCCATTTAGCGGTTCAGCCCATCCGCTTTAATGGGTGTTTCCCGGGGGGACCCATTTAGGGGTTGCGCCCATCCGCTTTAATGGGTGTTTCCCGGGGGACCCATTTAGGGGTTGCGCCCATCCGCTTTAATGGGTGTTTCCCGGGGGGACCCATTTATCGGTTGCGCCCATCCGCTTTAATGGGTGTTTCCCGGGGGGACGCCCTTAGGGGTTGCGCCCATCCGCTTTAATGGGTGTTTCCCGGGGGGACGCCCTTAGGGGTTGCGCCCATCCGCTTTAATGGGTGTTTCCCGGGGGGACGCCCTTAGGGGTTGCGCCCATCCGCTTTAATGGGTGTTTCCCGGGGGGACGCCCTTAGGGGTTGCGCCCATCCGCTTTAATGGGTGTTTCCCGGGGGGACGCCCTTAGGGGTTGCGCCCATCCGCTTTAATGGGTGTTTCCCGGGGGGACGCCCTTAGGGGTTGCGCCCATCCGCTTTAATGGGTGTTTCCCGGGGGCACGCCCTTAGGGGTTGCGCCCATCCGCTTTAATGGGTGTTTCCCGGGGGCACGCCCTTAGGGGTTGCGCCCATCCGCTTTAATGGGTGTTTCCCGGGGGGACGCCCTTAGGGGTTGCGCCCATCCGCTTTAATGGGTGTTTCCCGGGGGGACGCCCTTAGGGGTTGCGCCCATCCGCTTTAATGGGTGTTTCCCGGGGGGACGCCCTTAGGGGTTGCGCCCATCCGCTTTAATGGGTGTTTCCCGGGGGGACGCCCTTAGGGGTTGCGCCCATCCGCTTTAATGGGTGTTTCCCGGGGGGACGCCCTTAGGGGTTGCGCCCATCCGCTTTAATGGGTGTTTCCCGGGGGGACGCCCTTAGGGGTTGCGCCCATCCGCTTTAATGGGTGTTTCCCGGGGGGACGCCCTTAGGGGTTGCGCCCATCCGCTTTAATGGGTGTTTCCCGGGGGGACGCCCTTAGGGGTTGCGCCCATCCGCTTTAATGGGTGTTTCCCGGGGGGACGCCCTTAGGGGTTGCGCCCATCCGCTTTAATGGGTGTTTCCCGGGGGGACGCCCTTAGGGGTTGCGCCCATCCGCTTTAATGGGTGTTTCCCGGGGGGACGCCCTTAGGGGTTGCGCCCATCCGCTTTAATGGGTGTTTCCCGGGGGGACGCCCTTAGGGGTTGCGCCCATCCGCTTTAATGGGTGTTTCCCGGGGGACCCATTTAGGGGTTGCGCCCATCCGCTTTAATGGGTGTTTCCCGGGGGGACGCCCTTAGGGGTTGCGCCCATCCGCTTTAATGGGTGTTTCCCGGGGGGACGCCCTTAGGGGTTGCGCCCATCCGCTTTAATGGGTGTTTCCCGGGGGGACGCCCTTAGGGGTTGCGCCCATCCGCTTTAATGGGTGTTTCCCGGGGGGACCCATTTAGCGGTTCAGCCCATCCGCTTTAATGGGTGTTTCCCGGGGGGACCCATTTAGGGGTTGCGCCCATCCGCTTTAATGGGTGTTTCCCGGGGGACCCATTTAGGGGTTGCGCCCATCCGCTTTAATGGGTGTTTCCCGGGGGGACGCCCTTAGGGGTTGCGCCCATCCGCTTTAATGGGTGTTTCCCGGGGGGACGCCCTTAGGGGTTGCGCCCATCCGCTTTAATGGGTGTTTCCCGGGGGGACGCCCTTAGGGGTTGCGCCCATCCGCTTTAATGGGTGTTTCCCGGGGGGACGCCCTTAGGGGTTGCGCCCATCCGCTTTAATGGGTGTTTCCCGGGGGGACGCCCTTAGGGGTTGCGCCCATCCGCTTTAATGGGTGTTTCCCGGGGGGACGCCCTTAGGGGTTGCGCCCATCCGCTTTAATGGGTGTTTCCCGGGGGCACGCCCTTAGGGGTTGCGCCCATCCGCTTTAATGGGTGTTTCCCGGGGGCACGCCCTTAGGGGTTGCGCCCATCCGCTTTAATGGGTGTTTCCCGGGGGGACGCCCTTAGGGGTTGCGCCCATCCGCTTTAATGGGTGTTTCCCGGGGGGACGCCCTTAGGGGTTGCGCCCATCCGCTTTAATGGGTGTTTCCCGGGGGGACGCCCTTAGGGGTTGCGCCCATCCGCTTTAATGGGTGTTTCCCGGGGGCACGCCCTTAGGGGTTGCGCCCATCCGCTTTAATGGGTGTTTCCCGGGGGGCACGCCCTTAGGGGTTGCGCCCATCCGCTTTAATGGGTGTTTCCCGGGGGGACGCCCTTAGGGGTTGCGCCCATCCGCTTTAATGGGTGTTTCCCGGGGGGGACGCCCTTAGGGGTTGCGCCCATCCGCTTTAATGGGTGTTTCCCGGGGGGACGCCCTTAGGGGTTGCGCCCATCCGCTTTAATGGGTGTTTCCCGGGGGGACGCCCTTAGGGGTTGCGCCCATCCGCTTTAATGGGTGTTTCCCGGGGGGACGCCCTTAGGGGTTGCGCCCATCCGCTTTAATGGGTGTTTCCCGGGGGGACGCCCTTAGGGGTTGCGCCCATCCGCTTTAATGGGTGTTTCCCGGGGGGACGCCCTTAGTTGTTGCGCCCATCCGCTTTAATGGGTGTTTCCCGGGGGGACGCCCTTAGTTGTTGCGCCCATCCGCTTTAATGGGTGTTTCCCGGGGGGACGCCCTTAGGGGTTGCGCCCATCCGCTTTAATGGGTGTTTCCCGGGGGGACGCCCTTAGGGGTTGCGCCCATCCGCTTTAATGGGTGTTTCCCGGGGGGACGCCCTTAGGGGTTGCGCCCATCCGCTTTAATGGGTGTTTCCCGGGGGGACGCCCTTAGGGGTTGCGCCCATCCGCTTTAATGGGTGTTTCCCGGGGGGACGCCCTTAGGGGTTGCGCCCATCCGCTTTAATGGGTGTTTCCCGGGGGGACGCCCTTAGGGGTTGCGCCCATCCGCTTTAATGGGTGTTTCCCGGGGGGACGCCCTTAGGGGTTGCGCCCATCCGCTTTAATGGGTGTTTCCCGGGGGGACGCCCTTAGGGGTTGCGCCCATCCGCTTTAATGGGTGTTTCCCGGGGGGACGCCCTTAGGGGTTGCGCCCATCCGCTTTAATGGGTGTTTCCCGGGGGGACGCCCTTAGGGGTTGCGCCCATCCGCTTTAATGGGTGTTTCCCGGGGGGGAACGCCCTTAGGGGTTGCGCCCATCCGCTTTAATGGGTGTTTCCCGGGGGGACGCCCTTAGGGGTTGCGCCCATCCGCTTTAATGGGTGTTTCCCGGGGGGACGCCCTTAGGGGTTGCGCCCATCCGCTTTAATGGGTGTTTCCCGGGGGGACGCCCTTAGGGGTTGCGCCCATCCGCTTTAATGGGTGTTTCCCGGGGGGACGCCCTTAGGGGTTGCGCCCATCCGCTTTAATGGGTGTTTCCCGGGGGACCCATTTAGGGGTTGCGCCCATCCGCTTTAATGGGTGTTTCCCGGGGGGACGCCCTTAGGGGTTGCGCCCATCCGCTTTAATGGGTGTTTCCCGGGGGGACGCCCTTAGGGGTTGCGCCCATCCGCTTTAATGGGTGTTTCCCGGGGGGACCCATTTAGGGGTTGCGCCCATCCGCTTTAATGGGTGTTTCCCGGGGGGACCCATTTAGCGGTTCAGCCCATCCGCTTTAATGGGTGTTTCCCGGGGGGACCCATTTAGGGGTTGCGCCCATCCGCTTTAATGGGTGTTTCCCGGGGGACCCATTTAGGGGTTGCGCCCATCCGCTTTAATGGGTGTTTCCCGGGGGGACCCATTTATCGGTTGCGCCCATCCGCTTTAATGGGTGTTTCCCGGGGGGACGCCCTTAGGGGTTGCGCCCATCCGCTTTAATGGGTGTTTCCCGGGGGGGACGCCCTTAGGGGTTGCGCCCATCCGCTTTAATGGGTGTTTCCCGGGGGGACGCCCTTAGGGGTTGCGCCCATCCGCTTTAATGGGTGTTTCCCGGGGGGACGCCCTTAGGGGTTGCGCCCATCCGCTTTAATGGGTGTTTCCCGGGGGGACGCCCTTAGGGGTTGCGCCCATCCGCTTTAATGGGTGTTTCCCGGGGGCACGCCCTTAGGGGTTGCGCCCATCCGCTTTAATGGGTGTTTCCCGGGGGCACGCCCTTAGGGGTTGCGCCCATCCGCTTTAATGGGTGTTTCCCGGGGGCACGCCCTTAGGGGTTGCGCCCATCCGCTTTAATGGGTGTTTCCCGGGGGGACGCCCTTAGGGGTTGCGCCCATCCGCTTTAATGGGTGTTTCCCGGGGGCACGCCCTTAGGGGTTGCGCCCATCCGCTTTAATGGGTGTTTCCCGGGGGCACGCCCTTAGGGGTTGCGCCCATCCGCTTTAATGGGTGTTTCCCGGGGGCACGCCCTTAGGGGTTGCGCCCATCCGCTTTAATGGGTGTTTCCCGGGGGCACGCCCTTAGGGGTTGCGCCCATCCGCTTTAATGGGTGTTTCCCGTGGGGACGCCCTTAGGGGTTGCGCCCATCCGCTTTAATGGGTGTTTCCCGGGGGGACGCCCTTAGGGGTTGCGCCCATCCGCTTTAATGGGTGTTTCCCGGGGGGACGCCCTTAGGGGTTGCGCCCATCCGCTTTAATGGGTGTTTCCCGGGGGGACGCCCTTAGGGGTTGCGCCCATCCGCTTTAATGGGTGTTTCCCGGGGGGACGCCCTTAGGGGTTGCGCCCATCCGCTTTAATGGGTGTTTCCCGGGGGGACGCCCTTAGGGGTTGCGCCCATCCGCTTTAATGGGTGTTTCCCGGGGGGACGCCCTTAGTTGTTGCGCCCATCCGCTTTAATGGGTGTTTCCCGGGGGGACGCCCTTAGTTGTTGCGCCCATCCGCTTTAATGGGTGTTTCCCGGGGGGACGCCCTTAGGGGTTGCGCCCATCCGCTTTAATGGGTGTTTCCCGGGGGGACGCCCTTAGGGGTTGCGCCCATCCGCTTTAATGGGTGTTTCCCGGGGGGACGCCCTTAGGGGTTGCGCCCATCCGCTTTAATGGGTGTTTCCCGGGGGGACGCCCTTAGGGGTTGCGCCCATCCGCTTTAATGGGTGTTTCCCGGGGGGACCCATTTAGCAGTTGAGCCCATCCGCTTTAATGGGTGTTTCCCGGGGGGACCCATTTAGGGGTTGCGCCCATCCGCTTTAATGGGTGTTTCCCGGGGGGACGCCCTTAGGGGTTGCGCCCATCCGCTTTAATGGGTGTTTCCCGGGGGGACGCCCTTAGGGGTTGCGCCCATCCGCTTTAATGGGTGTTTCCCGGGGGGACGCCCTTAGGGGTTGCGCCCATCCGCTTTAATGGGTGTTTCCCGGGGGGACCCATTTAGGGGTTGCGCCCATCCGCTTTAATGGGTGTTTCCCGGGGGGACCCATTTAGTGGTTGCGCCCATCCGCTTTAATGGGTGTTTCCCGGGGGACCCATTTAGGGGTTGCGCCCATCCGCTTTAATGGGTATTTCCCGGGGGGACGCCCTTAGGGGTTGCGCCCATCCGCTTTAATGGGTGTTTCCCGGGGGGACGCCCTTAGGGGTTGCGCCCATCCGCTTTAATGGGTGTTTCCCTGGGGCACGCCATTAGGGGTTGCGCCCATCCGCTTTAATGGGTGTTTCCCGGGAGGACGCCCTAAGGGGTTGCGCCTATCCGCTTTAATGGGTGTTTCCCGGGGGGACACCTTTAGGGGTTGCGCCCATCCGCTTTAATGGGTGTTTCCCGGGGGGACGCCTTTAGGGGTTGCACCCATCCGCTTTAATGGGTGTTTCCCAGGGGGTCGCCTTTAGGGGTAGGGGTTTGGGTTAGGGTTAGGGTTAGGGTTAGGGTTCTGAATGGGGTTACAGTCTCCCTGAAAGATCAGATACGTCGCTTGGGAGTGCTCCTGGATCCAAAACCCACTCTGGTTGAGGCAGTGGCCAGAAGCACTTTTTACAAGCTTCAGCTGATACGTCAGCTACTCCCATTTCTGGAGATAAGTGACCTTAAAACAATCATGCATATGCTGGCATCCTCCAGGTTTGTCTACTGTAATGCACTCTAGGTGGGGCTGCCTTTGTACATAGTCCAGAAACTACAACTGGTATAGAATGCAGCAGCCAGATTTGTCTGTGGGACAACCCAAAGGGACCACATAAAACCAGTTTTAAAAGAACTGCACTGGCTGCTGCTATGTTTCAGGGCTGAATACAAAGTGCTGGTTATTAGCTATAAAGCCCTCAACAGCTTGGGCCCAGGGAGAGTGCCTTCTCTGTCATGAACCCTGCTGCCTATTAAGATCATCTGGAGAGGTCCGGTTTCAGTTGCCGCCAGCTCATTTGGTGGCAAACCGGGACCGGGCCTTCTCTGTGGCTGCCCCGGGGCTTTGCAATGTGCTCCTTGTCCAAATAAGAGCATCTCCATCTCTGACTTCTTTTAGAAAGACCTTCAAAACACACCTGTTTTCTCAGGCTTTTAACTGAAATTTATTTAACTGTGTCTGTCTTATGATGAGATTGTTTTATATTCTGTGAAATTGTTTTACTCTGTTTCATATTTGTCATGTTTTAAATCATGTACACCACCTAGAGATGCACATATCAGGCAGTATAGAAATATGATTGATTGATTGATTGATTGATTGATGAACACAGAATTCGAGTGTGATGGTGCAGAATCTTTTTGCTTGTCCTGGTGCTTAGTGTGAATGGAGATTCCTTAATCCTGGCTTGCTATCCCGGTTTGTTCCAACTCTAGTGAGTTATAAAAGTTTGTTATTCCTCTCCAAGAGTGTGACAAGATTTTGCCCGGTCCCTTGGCTACCATGGTCTGCCTCTGCTGTCTGGTTGGTGGTAGCAACCCTTTACTCTAGGGAAGAGGAGCCCAACATTGTAGAGTTGAAATCCAGCTGCCTAGTCTACAGCTAGTCCAGATGCAGCTGGACTACAACACCCAGTACCCCCTGCCACAAAGGCCACTGCAGCAGGGGTGATGGGAGTTGTAGTCCAGCACCCAAGTTTGAGATCCCCTGAGTTAAAGGGTTGCAGGGAGCAAGGCTACTGCTCTGAGCCATTTGGGAAGAGTGGGATTTAAATATAACCAATGAGCAGACAAACCAGGCTAGGAAGGACTTCTCTGTGCCGCCTGTGTTCTGGCAGCTGCCCTAGGAGCGGCATCCACAGGTCTGAGGGAAGGGCGGAGGGCTGGAGGGTCTCTGTTTCCCTCCGGTTGTCGCCAGCCTGATACGTCTCAGCAGCACAGCCACCGCTTGGGCCGTCTCCCCCGCCCCGCTGGCCAATTTGGCTGTCAGCCTCCATCAAGGTGATGCTCCCTCGCTGGCCTTCCTCTTCTCGGGTTCCCTTCCGAGCGTCGGCGCTGCAGAGAAGCCACCACCGGGGCCCTTTTGCCGCGCAGCGATCGGGTTACTAATCGGGCTCTTTGGGGCTGCCTTTGCTGAGAGGCCAAGGTGAGGGCGGGCGGAGAGCGGCTCTCCTGCCATTCGCCAGGCTGGTTCCCAGCGCAGAGAGCTGCCTGGAGCCTGGGCAAGAAGGAGAAGCCGTGTGCCAGAAGCAGCCTCCTCTGGACTGGCCCTCCTTGCGATGGGCTCGCTCCGAGGCCATGAGTTGACTGGGGTGAATTAACCGGGAGGGAGCCCCACCTGCCAGGCCAGGCCAGAGCCATTAGGCAGATGGAGGCAGTCATGGAGGGGGGCACCAGTTCTTGTGGGGTGTGTGTGTGTGTGTGTGTGAGGCTCCATTGTCGAACCGGTGGGGCAGGGCCTTCTCAGTCACGGCCCCCAGGCTGTGAAATCCTCTCCTGGCTGGCATCCACTCCTCAGGCTCCTTGACCGTTTTTAGGGGGAAAGTAAAGACAGGGCTCTTCACCCTGGCTTTTAAAAGTTGTTTTTACTGCTGCTGCTTTGTGTTGGATGTCTTGTTTTTAAACGGGTTGTTAAAGACTGTAATAGAGATCTTGTTTTTATATTTATAGTATCTGCATTTGAATGATGTTCTCATGATATTGTAAACCGCTTTGAGATGATTTCAATGAAAGGCAGGAAATAAACCGAGCGATAAGTAAAGAAACGAATCATGCCAGCGTACGTATGCGCTGCTCTCCCAAGAGCCTGCCTGGTCTGCGGCCCCTTCTTTGCTCCTTGCACCTCAGCCCCCAAGAAACAGCTGGTCTCCTCGTGAGCCGCATCCCCTCTCAGGAAGAGAAATGCTCTCTCCGCCTGGATTTCCCAATGAACAGCAACATCTCTTCCTCTCTGAAGCATTAAGAGTTCTGCTCCTATCCTGATCTCTCCCGCTCGGGACTCTGCTGGGGCCTGTGTGCCCAAATCAAACTTGGCCAAGGGTGCCAAAAATCTCAGGGCCGGGCGGCATCCAGACACTGTGCCTGCATGGAGTGTGGCCCTGGGCTCGGGTTTCAGCATGCAAGAGATGTCGGCTCTTTCCACGCAAAACCAAGTTTCTAGTCCTGAAGGGTGCAGAGGGAGACTCTGGCTGGGTGCTGTCTGGTGGGACTGCTGAAGGAGGTGTTGCCAGTGAAGGGTCAGCATGGGAGGTGCCATTGCAGGATTCGGTAGGGAGGGCAAAGCTTTCATGGCAGGGAGGGGCATGATTGTGAATTAGATCTCATGCCGCTGGCCATGTGCCTGTGTCAAGTAAGCAAGTAGATGTGTAAAATGTTTTGGCACTGAAAAGACGGAATGTGGCACCTCCAGGTAGGGCTGGGAAAGACTCCTGCCTGAACCTTTGGAGAGCTGCTGCTGCTGCCAGTCAGTGCAGGCAATGCCAGGTGGCTTTGTGGACCGCGTGCCTGGGTCTGAGGAAGGCAGGCTGTGCATAGATTATGCCCGTGGGCCAGGGCGGAGCGGTGCTGAGGCCCCAGCTTCGGCTCTAGAGGAAAGAAGCCAGTGATGGGGAAGTGAGTCCCGGCAGAGCTGCTGCCAGCCAGAGTGGACCTTGCTGAGCTAGACGGAGTCCAAGGGCCTGGCTTCCCAGAAGTTAACTTGGCACAACGGTGGTCTCACCCTACAAGGTGGTGCCAGCCAGGTGGCCCTTCTCTTCAAGCACCTGCCTGGGTTCTTTTCGAAGGAGATATGCCTCTGCCTGGGGGTGGGAGGCACTCTGCATACCCTCAGAGGTGCTGTCTCCGGCTTCCTCGTTTCCTGGGAGTCTCTAAGCGCCCGCCGGGCCGTGCGCCCTCGTCCCTCCTTCCCGGCAGCTCTGCCGGCTTCTCCGCCCCGTCTAGCAGGAGCGAAGGAAGGAAGGAGGAACTGGGGGCGGCGGGCGGGCGGGCGTCCCAGGCAGAAAAGAAAAGGGGGGAAGCTCTCTCCAGCAGCAGCCGCCGCCTCTCGGGTGGTGAGTCACGTCTGGGCGGCCGCTGCGGCGAGGGGCGCTCCCCTCTGCCCGTCCATGTTCTGGAAGAATGAGCCCTCCGCGCCCCCGGCCGCGGGCAAGCCGCTGCGGCGGACCAAGGTGAGGCCTGGTGGTGGTCGAGGAGGGGCGGGGGCGGACGGAGACGCTGAAGGCTGGTGCGGGAGGGGGGACGCGCGAAGCAAACTCTTCTTGGCTGTCGAGGGAGGGGCGGAGAAGGCTGGCGGCGGCCCCAGATGAGAGCCGGGGGTGGGGGTCTCCACGTGCCCCATTCTCTTTTAGTGGGGAGGGGTGGGGGAAAGGCCCCTCCCTTCTGTCGAATTACAAGCAGCCTGGGGGGGGGCGGCCCCCCGCCCTTGTCCTTGACGGAGGGAGGGGTGGGGGGAGGCATTTCTAGCTTCTTGTCCTCAGGAAGGAAGATGCCGGCTTCTTTGACGTTAAGTTTCTGGGGCTGGTGGAGTTTAAACAGATCCCCCCTTTTGCATGCGGGGGGTGGGTGCATAGAAGAAGAGCCTTTAATATTTCCAAGGGGTGTTTTCTTTTTGAGAGAGATTCCTCCTCCTTTTGCTGTTGTGGGAGAATGTGCTGGAGACGAGCGGAGTCCTTGGTTGGGGTTGGGGAGGAAGGGGACGCTTCTAATTCCTAGGAGTTCGTGGGGAACGGAGAGATTGTCCCCTCCCTCTTTTGCTGAGGGGCGCGTTATGTGGTTCCTTGGTCTGCTGGGGGGAAACAGAGGGAGGAGAAGGGATTGTGGGGGAGAAAGAGGGGAGGACGAGAAGCTGCGGCCGCGCCGACGGCGGGTGATTGACAGGCGGAGCCTCTTCGGGCCGGGCGCTGCTAATTGCAGGTGCTTCGGGGCGGCGACGTCGAAGGAGGAGGAGGAAGGAGAAGCCGCCGCAGCCGCCGCTCCACGCGTTGGCGAAGCGAGTCCCGACCGGGAGCGCAGCGATCGCCTCGAGAGCCGCTTTTCCGAGCCCCCCCCCTCTCGCCCCCCCCGCAAATTGCGCCATTAACCAGCCCCTCCGGCGCTTCCTCCTCCTCCTCTTTCATTTTTGATCGACGCCGTCTCTATGGCCACTCCAAAGTTGGGCTGCATTGTCTGGCCGAGGCTTATATAGGGTGTGGGGGGGAGAGACGGCATGGAGCCCCGCCACCGCCGCCGCCGCTGCGGATAGGGCGCCTGCTGCCGCTGCCTGCGCGCGTCTTGCGGCGGCCAGAGCCCAGCGCGGCCCCAGCAGCAGAAGCCCGGGTGCCGGCGTTCGCCTTGGCGCATGGTAAGCCTTAGACGGGGAGGACGCGGCAGCGGCGGCGGCGGGCTTGCAGGCGACGGGGCGGGGGCAGAGGAAGGCAGCCGCCCGCGGGGCAGGGTCCAGCCTCCCCCTCCCCGCCTTGGGCGGGGGGGGGCTTCTTCTGGGGCAGCCCCATCCCGCCGGCGTCGGACTAACGCCTGCTGCTGCGCGCTCTTTCTGCTTCTCGGCAGGCCCAGGCCGACGGACAGGCGCTCCCGGGCGCCCTGGAGAAGGAGGAGGCGCGCTCGGGCGCCAGCACCCCATCCACGCCGTCTGTCTGCTCGCCTCCCTCCTCGGCCTCCTCCTCCCTGCAGTCGTCGGGGACCAAGAACGTCTGCTCCAGCTGCGGCCTGGAGATCCTGGACCGGTACCTGCTCAAGGTAAGGTGAGCTGGAAGGGCTGGGGGTGTTGTTGGGGGCAGGCAGGCTGGCCGGCTGGCAGGAAGGGGGCCCGGCGGCCGCGCAGCCTGCGTCCTCCCAGCCCTTACCTGGCCGCTTCTCTCTCCCGGCAGGTGAACAACCTTACCTGGCATGTCCGCTGCCTGGAATGCTCCGTCTGCCGGACCTCCCTCCGCCAGCAAAACAGCTGCTACGTGAAGAACCAGGAGATCTTTTGCAAGATGGACTATTTCAGGTAGGAGCCCCGAGGCCGCGGGGATGGGCTTGGCCGTTGTGCCTGGGCTCGACGGCCCGAGGGAAGGGCCACTCCAGCTTGCGGCGCCTGCCCTTCGCCTGGAGCGGCTTGTCGTCCTGAAAGGTCGGCTGAACCCCCAGGAGGGCTGACTCCGCCTGGCTTCAAGTCGTCTTCACGCGGCGAGGGGTCTATACTTAGCGGTTTCCGGAGAAGTAAAACTATTGAGTGACTTCGGGAGATTGGAAAGAAAGTGCGTTTTGGGGGTTGTATTTGCGTGTGCTGCGCACTTCTGGCTCCGAACTAACTGCTGCCTACACAGGGCATGGGATTGCTCGTGGGAACAAGATCTGAAGCAGATCTAGGGCAAGATGTCTTTACGTGCCCATTTGATGGTGAAGAAGTAGTGGGGGGGAGGGGAGGCTGAGAATAATCCCGCCATCTAGGCACCCAGTGGCACAGCTTGGTGGTATTTAATCCTGGCCGATTAATACGGAATAATAACCATAATAATAAATAACAAGGACAACAACAAAGTCTTACGGGCGTTCTAAATATAGACTATCAGTGAGAGGCTAGCAGGGAGAGAAACCTCCTCTCTGGCGGGCCGACCCCAGCCGGCATTCCTGGCCAGTCTAAAAAGGCGCTAGGGCAGCCGCGGATTGCGCGCAGATGAATTCGGTTTGGAAGGGAAGCAGGGAAGCGCGCTGCTCCGGGCTGGGTTGGAGCCTGCCGCCAAAGTGTCCCTCGGGGGCAACGGTTCCCGCCGGGGGTGGGTGCGACTCGACAGCGGCGCGGGCTGGGCAGCAGCTCCTCGGAGCTGCAGACTCCGGATCCCACCGAGGGTCTTTCCCTCCAGCCGAGCGCCCGGCTGCTGTGGGAGGGTCGCAGCAGAGTCCGAGTCCAGCAGGGAGAGGGCGGGCAGCGGGCGAGGAGGGGACCCGCTTCTTGCCTTCTCCTAAAGGGGATTGCAGCCCGAAGCACCCCTTTCTTGGCGGGGGGCAGAGGCCCAGTGTGTTGGGGGTCGCGTGTCCTGGGATGGGGGCGTGGAGGGTGCGGGAGTAGAAGTCCCAGAGGGTGGGGAGGGAGCCAGGGGCCAGAAGGCGGGCTGCCTTGCCCAGATCTGGAGGGAGAAATAAGGCGGATGCGAATTATCCGGGGAGCCCTCGGGGGCGAGCGGGATTGCGGCGGGGCTGCAGCCAAGTCACACGCTGGCTCTCCGGATCAGGCCCGACCCGTTGCTCGGGGTGAGCCCCTTCTTGTACGGGCCGGAAAACGGATTTCGTTGGAAGGGGCGGCTGGGGTGAGGCGGGCGCCCGTGTAAACGGGCTGCGTCCGGCAGGGCGTGAGGCACCTCGGAGGATGGGAAGCGGCCCCTCTCCTCGCCGGGCTTCTCTGAGCTCCTTTCAGTCGGAGATTCGGGGCGAGCGAGCCATCCCTCCGTGTAGACAGTGACTACTACCCACTTACCCCGGCGTGTTTGCCGCTGCGCTCTGGCTCTTTCCCCCGCGGACAGGTCCCTGCCTGCCCCCAGTCTCCTCCATCCGGATTGGGGCTGCCGTCCTGGTCCCACGCCCACCTGGCCCTGAGCTTCGTTGGCCGCCGCAGGGCTGGCTTCTGAGTAAACCAAGCGGGAGGCGGCTGGCTCATCTCCTCAAGGAGCGGAGGAGAGCTGGCGTCTTGGCAGCCGAAAACACTCGCCTTGTCCACTCTGGGGGTTCTTTTTTGTTGTCGGGGGGCGGTTTGGGAGCCACCACGTACGCCCCCCTTCCCAGCGCCTGGCAATGCGGGGAAGCCGGCGGGGATCGGGGCCCCGCTCGGGGAAGGCAGCCCTGCTTACTCCCAAGTCGGAGTCCCGAATGCCCCGGGAGGAATTTGGCTGGCACGCCGGGGCGAAATCCTCCCTCGGCGGTGGACAAAGCCAGAGAAACCGCGCGCCGCGCGGGCATCTTCGGCAGAAAGGGAACGAAAGGGCACCGGCCGGAATCTCCTCCGCATTCCTCGCACCGATTTTTTGTTTGGGGCTGGTTTTTTGGCTCGCTCGAACTAGCAGTATTTTAATGAACTTTAAAAAAAAATAATTTTAAAAATAGTTAAAGGTGTTCATCTCTGGCTGCATTTTATCCCAGTTTAGAAGGGAGGCGTGTGCCGAACCCGACTCTCCACGCGGAAAGTCGTTGTCAGTTCGGCTTCTATTCAGGGGGTATTAATTAATTAATAATAATAATAATAATAATAATAATAATATCACCATCATCATATTTATTACCGTCGTAATTAGTAAATTAATTAATTGAACGAACGAACGAACGAACAAGTCCACCACACATTTTAGCTTAATTAAAAATAGCTGGCGAGTGGGGAGTCCTTGACGGGTCCTGGAAGGAAACGAGTCCCGGTGGCTGAAAAGACCTCCGGGCACCGTGCGCCTCTCGCGGATCGGGCCCGGGAGAAGAACGATGCAGGAGCTCCCCTGGCCTCCCAAATGTCCCGGGTCACGAGAGGAGACCGGCCGCAGGGGCGAAAGAAGAGGGCCCCTCTCTCGTTGGCCGGCGAGTCCCTTCTGACGACGATCACCACCCCAAACTCGCGCAGTGTTGAGGGCCAAAGGGCCCTCGCTGCCCCTCTGTGGGTGGAGGCTGGCCGCCTGCTGCTCTGGAAGGAGCTGGAGCTGGCCAGTCGCTCCCGCCCGCATCCTGGCCTCCAGGCGGCAACGGCGAAGCGGCGAGCCTAGTTCCAGGAGTCTCCCCAGGGGCTGCGCCAAGGATGGGGACCCCAAACCTCCTCACTCCAGAATCTGGACACCCTCCTCCTCGCGCGGGGTCTGGAAGCGCTAGTTTAAAGGGGGAGGGGTGCCGCCGAAGACTGCCCAAGCGGCCTCCGTAGCCCGTTCAGCAGCAGAGCCCCCTCGAGAGAACATGCTGCAGCGAGGAATCCGGAGCGGCTCTCGGTTGCGTTGGCACCACCGTTCCAAAGCTCTCTCCGGCCGGGCTCAGGAGGAGGACCGGCGGGGGAACGGGAGTGGCGCGGCGCGGCCCCCCCGGAGCCCAGACGCCCGAAGCAGCCGCTGCCGGCGGGAACCACCCTTGGAGCCGCGCTAGGACTCGGGGCATTCGGGCAGCACCGGAGGCGGCGCACCGAGGAGCGCCTGCCCTGATCCTGAGCACCGAGACGCAGGATGGCCCCTTCCACTCAAGCCTGCCCGCGCCAGCGGCTGCTTTTGCGGCCGCCCCTGCTTTCGGGGTTCAAAGTAACGTCCCCCAACCAGGGCAGGCTAGCCCCCGCCCCGCCCGCGCCGGCTTGGGGGCCTCTTGGAAGCAGTCCCTGGATCGCCCCCCAGAGAGACACCTGCCGGCCCGGAAGAATCCGCTAAAGGAGATCATCCAGCGGGGAAGCGCACCCACGCAGGCTCTTGCCCCGCGACCGGATTTAGGGCAATCATGTGCACACAGCCCTCTGTTGCTTCGCCTCCATTAGCACGACCGAGTGGCTCTCTTCCCCCGACACACCCCACACCAAGTGGCCGAAGCGGCTGCCTCCCCGCGCTCGGTGGCGGGACTGGCTTTGGCGGACAGATGCCTAGCATCGCCTCCTTGGCGGGGTGCCTCACAGACAGACACTTCTTCCCGGCGCGATGCAAAGAACTGTGGCTTATTTGCGGTGTGCTTCTCTCCGGTTTCATCAGACCTCCGGGGTCCTTTAAACGCAGGTAGAGTTCTTTGACAGTTTGGAGGTCTGTGGAAGCCTTGGACTGTGGGTGGAGAAGAGGGTCTTTGGCTACTCCTTTCAAGAGGTGGCTACTTGTCTGCAATGGTCAGTCTCTCCTCTGCAGGCAGTCCTGAGCTAGCAGGACCAAGGGGCTGACTCTGTATATGGCAGCTCCCCTTGTTCCTGTGCAATTAAGTCCATCCACCCATCCAAGCATTTGACAAATTTAAATTCTTGCACACAAACAGAATGCACAACTCTAACACTTCAGCAGCTGATTTAAAAGCGGGGGGGGGGGGAGAGAAAACCAAAAGGTTCTCTTGACAGGTTACTCAATCCTCACCCCATGTCTGCATTCCTTTCCACACTCCACAGATCGCTGGCCAAGCAATTCTTCCAAACTGGTTTAAAGGGTAGCTTCTTTCTTAATAGTTGGACATTCTCCTCACTCACTTTTCTCATTTTTCTCACTTACAACGTATCCAGCTCCCACCTTATCACTGTGTCCTCCTCTCTACCCACCCATCCCAACTCCCGCATCTTTTCTGTCCAGTCCTAATTCCAAACGGGTATATTTCCCCACCCCCACCCACCACCTTCATTGCCTCCACATCATCTGAGTCTCCTTTCCTTCATCCCCTCTGCTTTGGCCGTTGGAAGCCAGAGAGATGGCACAGTATCCACCCTTTCCTCCCGCAGATAATTTGAAAACAATACTGGTTAGGCACAGAGAGAGATCTCTTAGGATACCCATCTAAAAGGGAGAAGGGAGGCTGGAAATTCAGCAGAGCTCCCGGGAGATGCTGAAATAAAATGTCTCAGGCCCATCTCTTCAGTGTTAGAAGTTTACTGTCTGAATGGCCCACCACTCACCCCACACACGCCTCCACAAACAGTTCCTCTCGCCATCTCAGAGCTCTGTAGGGTTGCTGGGGCATTAATTTGTTCCCGTCTCTCCAGGTTTTCCCAGGGTCTGGTAAAATAAATAAAATTAAAACAAATGTTCAAGTAATAAATAGTGTATAGTGGACCTTTTAATATCATCTCACTGGTGACATAAAAATGCTACAGGACAAGCTGGACCAAATGTGGACCGTTTGGTTCACTCAGCGAGAACAGTGGCTTGTGTGGGAGTGAGAAAGGCTTTCGGTTCTCTTTGTAAGAACAAAGCAAGCCAGCGAATTCTCGGCAGTATGGGGCAAAGTATATGGGCTGCGGCAGTTGGGATGCGTTAGATGACAATTAAGTCCCCTTTATTTTTATGGGGCTTTCCGACTGATAGTCAAAGCATAATCTAAAAGCAGCATTATTGCTCTGTAATGGAGAGCACTGGGGAAAGATTTAAGAGTTCCCTAGAGCTTGTTGCTGTTGTACCTAGAAATTCTGAGCCATCTTTCAGGTGGGGTGGAGCTGATTCCTAAAAAGCCTGACACCTTGTTTCTGGTTCTCTGCATTGTGTGTGTGTGTGTTGCACGGAGGCTATCAGCCAATCAGATATTTTTCTGCAAATGATTTGATCATCTGGCTTTAAATAGATATGCAGTGCACCCCTAAAACACATTGATTTGAAGTGAGGCCCTCTGTGTCCAGTGGGGCTTACTTCCAGGTAAGTATGCGCATACCTCAATGTGTATATTGCCAAAACCTTAATTTTTAAAAGAATACTGAAGGAAGAAGAGAACTATTATCAAGTGAAAGGCAATTGGTAACATATTTGCCAAGCGCTACCCTGATTTGTTAGATGGGGAGGGCAGCATTAACTTTTGCCTTTTCATGGTTAGGAATAAGGGTTATTCACTCCCAAAGCAGCACACCAGAGCCAAGATGGCTTAGAAAGCAAACAAGTTCAAGTCCCATCAGTATTGTGGAGGCTGCAGGTTAAAAGGATGCATGGATGCAACGGTCAGCACTGTTTTAAGCTGATGGAGGTTTTCAAACAGAGGCTGGACAGGCACCTGTGAGGGATGCTGTGGCAGATTCCTGCAATGATCAGAGGGCTGGATTAGATGACCTCTGAGCTCCCTTCCAGCTCAAACATTCTATGACTGTGTTCTAGGATTCTTGTTCTCTTGGCTGGCAGGGAAATCCTTTCCTGGTTTAAGCCTGGAAGGTGAGCTACCTGCTTGCTTTAGACACAAACCACATTTGGCTCAGACCCGGGCGAGGGGACTGGTTTATGCCATAATCAGAGGGCAATAGTTAATTTTGTGTGAAATGTGTAACTGAGGCACAGAAAGAAGCAGGGAGCCACACTGGAAAATGGAAACGGCCTTCTGGCCACTGTCGGCATGTTGCGTGTGAATGGCCGGTGTGGAAAACAGGCAGGGGGGAGCGGCGTAGATGGTCTTATCATGAGTGAAATGGCTCCAAGTGGATCTGATCTGAGAGAGGCGAGGCGTTTGAACCGTAGTCTCCAGACTGCCCTGCCTGCAGAGTAAGCATAGCCACCTCTCGAGGAGGGCTGTTGCGAAGGATGTTGGGAGGGGGAAGAAACCAGCTCCCCCCCCCCACCAAAAACAAACCCCAGCGAAAAAGTAAGGCTTTACTATTTAGCTGATTGATGGGGTGGGCATAAACGAAAAAGAAAACACCAGCATTTGACCAACTGAAAAGGTGACCAGAGTAATAAGAGAGCAGAGCTTAATTTATTGAATTTGGGGGGTGGGGGTGGTGGGTTTAATATCAGAATGCAGAACAAGCGAACCTGCAGCAGTAACCGCCCTCCCTGGCTAACCATCTTCTCCTGATCCCGCAAACTTCAAGCAGGAGGGAGGGGGCCCCACGAAAGACATCCAGAAACAGAGGGGGTGGGGTGGGAAATCAGGGTTCAAGGGATTCTAAAAAACCAGGCCAGAGCTGAGTGCAGGCACAGCAGCCCTTGAATCTGCTCTTTGATTCCTGACTCCCAGGTCCTGCAGCTTCTCTGTCCAGGTGTCAGGGTAAGGTAGAAGATGCCCTTTCAGTGCTGGAGGGTGAGGCTTTCCACTCTGGTGGCACCTTGCAGGATCTGTCCTTTCAGACATGACATCATCTCCCTTGCCGCCAAAGAGTTTATATATATAAAGGGGGGGGGAGTATTAACATGCCAGTTGACAAAAAATGCAGTGCAGTAGGCTCTGCCTCAGAGGAAGCATCCTTCATTTTCTCTCACAGAGGCAGGGATGCCTCTTCTAAGGTGGCGCCTGCAGTGATGGGCCAATCCTGCCTAGATGCATCTATGATAACCAAGCCAGGAAGTGCTGGCTGGTGCCATCTTAGGAGAGGCATTCCCACATGTCTCTCACATGGAACGGAATGCCTTTTAAGCTGATGCATAGTATGGTAACCCATGGCTCATCATGCAGTACCATTAGGTGGATGAAGCCATCTCAGGAGAGGCATTCCCTTTTCCTGCACACACAGAAGGGAAGCTTCTTAAGATGGCAACCTCTATGGTGCAGAAATGCATAATCATGCAGTGCCACGAGTGGCTGGTGCCATCTTAGGAGAGGTATTATTCCTCCTTAAGAGAGAATGCCTCTTTTGAGATGGCACCTGCTGTGACCCCTAGATGCATCATCTAACCCCCTAAAGAATATGGCCTTTTCTTGTGTTTTATTTGTATGCAAATGTATGCAGCCTTAATCAGTTCATTAATCCACAAAACATATGACATTATGTTTCATGACATTAAGTTGGCTGTGCGTTTACTGTTGCCCCGTGAGGCAGGCTGGCTTGGTTTTGTGGCTCAAAGGGGAGTTCTAATCGACTCAAACTTTTCTTCAGAGTTATAAGCCTCTCTGTCCAAATGGGGTAAGCAATAACTCTATAGGAATACAATTATAACAATTATAACATAAAATACAAATTTAGTGTACTAAGCAAAACCTGCTGTTCATTTTTGGAAGGGAAGGCTATTTTTAAAGGCTGAGTAGGAAAAATAGCAAACGGGAAAAATATTAAGCAACGATGAATAAATATCCACCCTCTTTAATTAGAACCGGCCCTCTCAATTTAAGCTTGGGTTGATTAATCTACCAGTGAAATCAACAAGGATTTGCAGCCCTAGCTAGGAATGGGGCAGGAAAGGCCTGACGTGAGACTGTCGTCTTCTCTCTCCTCTATGTAAAGCGCTCTGCAGACCTTTGACTGAAAAGTGGTATAAGAAGGGGAGGCAGAGAGAGCAAAAGAACGTGTGGCCAGTTGAACTCCTAGCCATTCTCTGACCCTGATAATGCTTGAGACTAGGAATTCTGTGTTGAGGGACCTGCGCTTTTCCGAATCTGTTCCCAGGACAAAAAATTAATTAATGTGGCTCTTTTGTTTGTGAATATGCATGCGATGAATATGTATACACCATTTTTCAATGAAAGTTCCCAAAGTGGTTTATATAGAAATCAAAACATCCCTGTCCCTAGAGGGCTCACAATCGAAAAAGCAACACAAGTTATACCCTGGAGGGATGCTGTGCTGGGGTTGGATAGGGCCAGTTGCTCTCCCCCTGCTCAAGAAAAAGAATCCCCTCTTTAAAAAGGTGCCTCTTGGCGCAGTGAGCAGGGGACAGCGTGTGGCCTGGTAGGCCCGCTGCAGTCCCCATATGCAAGGCATTAGCACAGACATGGCTCACTAGACTTGCCCTTCTCCCCCCCGAATGGCATCAGCTCTGCTCAGACACATTCCCTAGCATTTTTAAAAAACAGGATTCTGCCCCAGTAGTTTGATCAGCACCCCTTAACAGGGATGTGCGATGACAGGATGCGATGACAGGATCGGCACGAACTCGGTGAGTGATCTGTGGGGCCAGCTCAAGGTGTCTGGATGCCGATGGCGGGTTTGGAGTGGGGTCCCCTTCTTGGATCCCTGCGCTGGGCGCAAGGGAGTCTGGGCTGCCAGAGAGGGGCGGGGCTGCCAACAGCAGCTCGTCGTCGTTCACAGAGAACCGCCAAGGAGCTCATTCCCCGCGTTCTCGCTTGCCTTGAATCCAGCTCGAACTCCTCACGTGAAGGGGAGTTTTGTCCAGAAGGTGCCAAGTGCTCCAGTCTGGCCTGCAGTGCTGCTTGTGCAAGGATGGTAGAGGGCCAAAGGGCACCCGAGTCCAAATGCCCACCCACAGGATGGCCCACCCCATCTGGTGCAGAGCCTGCCTCGAGGGAGCAGCTGGTGTGGCTGGCAGAATGACCATCCCCCAGGTTCGGGGGGGTGGGTGGGTAGGGAGCCCTGCCACTGAAACTGGTTGGCACCTGCAGCACGGCCATGTCTTGGGGCCCCCAGCTGTGCCTACTGACATGGCCAGAGGGGCTCCCTTTAGGAGGTGTGCCAGCCCTCTCTCTCTTGGGCCACTGGTTTGTTGGTGCTGCTGCTCGCCTGCCGGAGGCATTCTGCAGGAGTCTCCATGGGTGACTGGAACCCTTGCTGCAGGAGGGGTGCAGCAGGCACAGCACGAGGCCACCCTGCCAGCTGCACCCATTCTGGCCACAGGGGCCACCTGGGCGCCCGGGGCACCCGTGGGCTGCAAGACAGGCCCTTCAAGGATCATGCAAGCCTTGTCCAGAACGTAATGCTGGGATCCTGTCCCTGCATCAGCCATCCACAGCATTTCAGGCCTGGAAGGGGCCGGGGGGGGGGGTCTTCCAGCCCAGCCGGCTGCTCAGAGTCGCAATTGGCAGTGGCAACTCTGCCCGGTGGCCGTCCACTACGCAAGGCAGGCTGCCCCGCTGCTGCTGGACGGCTCTTGCGGCTGGGAAATGCCTCCTCATGACCGGCCTCCATCTGCTTCCTTGCAACACCAACCTAGTGGTTCTTCTCCTGACCAGGAGGGCTTCTGCCTTATCCGGGGGAGCTTCAGCTGGCTTGCCCAGAGTACGTGAGTGGCGTGCCTGTCTGGTGCCCGATGTGCTGATGGCCTCTTTCTCTCTGTGCCCTCTTCCTCGCAGCCGGTTTGGGACAAAATGTGCTCGCTGTGGGAGGCAGATCTACGCCAGCGACTGGGTCAGGCGGGCCCGTGGGAATGCTTACCACCTGGCTTGCTTTGCCTGCTTCTCCTGCAAAAGGCAGCTGTCGACCGGAGAGGAGTTCGGGCTCGTGGAGGAGAAAGTCCTGTGTCGGATTCACTATGACACCATGATTGAGAACCTCAAGCGGGCGGCGGAGAACGGTACGTGTGTGTGTGTGGGGGGGCTTCCATAGATGGGCTTGCCCTCCCTGGGAGTAGGTGGGCTGGTCGTGGGGGACCCCTTGATCCGTGACTGGGTTGCCCAGCGTTGGCACAGAACTCGGAGAGGAGGGCGAGATGGAGCTGAGATGCGCTAGTTGCTCAACAAAGCTACACACAAATCGAGATGTCAGATATCCAGACGTTGTCTTTGCCAGGCGTTCACCAAAGATGGTCTCTCGGTCTTTAACATCTGGTTCTGATACGTGGCTTCGCTCTTTCGTATTTGACAGCATGTGACAGTTGATGGTATTTGTTGGACAGTGGTTGATAGCTGGAAGCTTAAGATATTTTGCGCCTGCCAAATACCAAAGTAAGCTACAGATGCCAGCCAGCCTAAATCCCTTTTCTCTCTAGAATTGAGGGTGGCCTGAACTTGGGGAGAAACTGGGCAGTGCCATATCCCATGCAAGATTTAAGTTGGAGCCTCTGCTTGAATGTAGGGTGGCTAAATGAGGAAGGCTACATCTGCGAATATTTTTTTTCTGATCAGAGAGCAGGATGCAGAGTGGAGGGTGACCTGTTTGGTAAAGGGCAGTGATTAGCAACAGAACTGGCTGCTTCTGAGAAGCGATCTTCGGAACAGCCAGGAGGGACTTTGGTCCTTCCCCATCTCCAGATCGGCCTCCATGCAGCTCCAGGGTCAGTGTGAGATGGAAACTGTAACTGACCTTGTCTCAGAGCTCGCTGGGGTTCTTGGGAGAGGCCACACAGGCGGCTCCATCCCTTCCACACGGAACGATGACTTCATCCAGGCGTGGCCCACTTTCCTCCCTTGTCACCCCTGTTTGACGTAGTTCCTCAGACCTCCTCCTTGCCTCAGTGCTCCAGGCATCACACGTGGGTATCTCTCCCACATCTTCAGCCACAAAGACGTTCAAATAACGGGTTCCACTTCTCTGTAATCTCCCTCTCCCACTTTCAGTCATCTTTCCACACCTTTCTCATCGAAAGGTCCAGCTGCCCCTTTGGCAACTCTCCTGTCTGCGATGCTTTAAAGACACAAGCCTTGCCTGAATGTGTTTAGCCATCGGCTCCCAGATCCCAGGCACTGTGCTGCTTCACAGGCTCTGTGGCCACTGGGCATAGATACGCACAGCTGGTGTCTTGGGGTGCCTGCGTTGGCTTTCCGAGGGCTGTGAGGTTTCTCAGGAACTGCCTTCCGGTCAACCTGCTTTTGCTTTGCCAGGATTTGTGCTCCCTTTTATCCTCCTCATCAGGGCAGGACCTCCACATCGGAATGGGAGCCGCTTTGCCTTTGATCGCTTCCTTGACTCTGCTAATGAACCAGGCTGGCAGCCTCTTGAGCTTGTGGCCAGCTTTTCTGAGGGTGATCTGAGCTCTTCTTGCCACTTTCAATCACCTTCACGGTCTCCCCCTCTTGGTTCCCCTTTCCACTTCCTTCTAGTGAAGCCCCTAGTTTTTGGAGAAGGCCTCCTCTCTTGAAATCAAACGTGTGTCTCTGTTGGACTTTCTGGGCAACTGATATGCATGCTGGATTGGGTAGCCGTAGAGGCTGTGCCTAGGAGGAGGTCTGGCAGGCAGCCAACGCC
Organism: Hemicordylus capensis; assembly: GCF_027244095.1. Lineage (NCBI taxonomy): Eukaryota > Metazoa > Chordata > Lepidosauria > Squamata > Cordylidae > Hemicordylus > Hemicordylus capensis. The sequence continues at coordinate 15,751,197 of NC_069673.1, read as the reverse complement.
TCCCACGCCAGGTCCTGGGCACCCATGGCTCATGGGTCTTTGACTGCAGGGGGGACACGGAGTCTGCCGGCTTCTGGCTTCCTCGGGGCTTTCCTGTGTGTTCATGGCTAAGTTGAACCTAAATTCATTCAGTCACTTCCAGTCTGCAGCACATTCGGGTTGTTCTGAAAATGTCTGTGCTGGGACACTGGAGCTGTGACCTGCTGGGAGGAGGACGTGCAGCTCCTGCTTTGGGGTGCCCACGTTTTCTTTCCATGGGCTGTGGATTTTCTGGTCTCCCCACTTTTCAGGAGCTGCTGGAAGAGGAGGCGAGGACAGAGCTCAAGCTGGCTGTCACGTGGCCTTCTCTGGCCTTGGTGCTTCCCTCCTCCTCTGAATCAATGCATGCCTGGTGGTTCCCAAGAGATAAAAGTTTGCCCAAGTGTTAAGGAATTGTCTGATTCCCTCCCCCTTCTTTTTTCCTGAGCAAATGTGAGAGGGGGCATGTGGCAGGCTGTCCTATGCAGCAGATGGAAACGATTTTGGAGAAGAAGTGGAGCGGTGGTGGGGAGTGGGGGGGACCTCAAAACGAAAATAATCAGTGTTTCTGTTTACAAGGTTTAGGCGAGGAGATGAAAACAAAATCAAAACAAGATGCCAGAAAGGGCTGGAGAAGGGCCGCGCGTCTGAGCCGCTCATTTGTGGCGCACCCGGGCCAGTGTGGTCTGGCGGCTCGTTAGAGAGTTGAACTTGGACCCGGGTTCAGATGCGTTCTTGGCTGCGGAAACTGGCTGGGTGGCCTTGCCTGAGTGAGCCAGGATCTCCCTTGGCCTCGGGCCTCCCCTCTGTGGAAGGGGAACCTGAGCGAGCGACCTCGCAGGCCGAGAAGCAGAGCCACGGCGAGAGGGGTGTTCCTCCAGCTCTTCTGCTTCGGGCAAACAGTTCTGAAAACAGCGGAGGCAAGCGTGGGGCGGTTGTGAGAAGGTGCATGCCATCTCTGTCGCACGTTTTGTCCTGGGGAGGGATGCAAGATCCACGGCTCCTTGGAAGGTGCACAGCTGGTGTCTCAGGGGGCCCACGTTGGCCTTCCATGGGCTGTGGATTCCCCATCTCTTCTCCTTCCACCCAGAGATTTTCAGAGGTGAGGGTGGTGGCGCTGGGGCTGGGACTGTGTTCCTTCCAGTCCTGCTATCCCGCGAGGTATAGGAGAGAGTGATGCAAATCCATGGAGGATCGGTCTGCCCACGTCTGGATGGCGACGCTGATGATGACTATCATCATTTCGCTGGCACAAATTGAGGTTTGGTGTTATGTCTGAACCCAGCCTATACCAGACCGAGTTAGACAGTAATCTAACACCAAGGTTTAGTGTTATGTGAACTGCCCAGGGACTTTTTTGTATGGGGCAGTATATAAATGTACTTTAGACAGACAGACAGGACCACCATGTTCCCGGGTAGCGTACCTAGTACTAGGAATCAGAGTTGCTGGAAAGCAAACAAGAAGCACTTTGGACTGCTTGTGAGTTTCCCAGAAATGTCTAACTGTCCACTGTTGGAAACCAGGTGATAGACAAAGTGGACCTTGAGTCTGATGTAGTGGGTATCTTCTAATATTCTTATGTTATCAACAACTGTCCCTATTTTCAGGCTTCAAAGGAAAGACAGTGGCAGTTCATAGAGGAAGACAGGACTATCAATGAGCAATAGACACGGCAGCTAAAATGGGAACCTCCACTGACAGAGGCAGTCTACCTTAATTGCAAATGCCAGGGGCATGCATAACAGGGGAAGGCTCCTGCCTTCTGGCTCTGCTTGAGGGCTTCCCAGAGGTATCTTGTGAGAAACAAGACCCTGGATAAGGTGAGCCTTTTGGGGTCAAACCCAGCAGGGCCTCTTCTTACATCCAGACCAGCTTCATGATCCTGTGGCAGTTCACGTTCTTCTCTAAGGTGTAGCTTAACTGGTTGTCTGGAGCCTTGGGTCCTTCCCCCGGGCTCACCTGCTCCTCTTTGTGTCCATTCCACAGCTTGGATGGTGAGACTGACTTGGGGGGTGAAGCAGAATCGGTGGGCTGGGTGGCTCTTCCATCATGCCTTGTCAAGGAAGACCTCTTCTGTCTACCACTTTGCTCAGAACCAGCTATTTGAGTTGGGCGGGAGGGAGCTGGGAGGGCAGTATCTGGACACTTCTGAAGCAATGAATATATTGGTAACAGAGAGGATCCAGAGAGGGGGGGAGAGGGGTGCACTGGACCCGTGCTCGGGAATGCCCTGTTGTGATCACCCTACGTTTCTAGCTGGCCGCAAAAATGACGCCTGTCCAAGCTTCCCACAGGGAGATGAATGGAGCTCCACAGAGCTGGTTGCCCCCAGGATCTCTTGATAGGCTGCAAGGCAAAGCAGACCTTGGTGAAGAGGACGAGTGCCTGCAGGAAGGGGTCCCATCTTGCAGGCAGGGCTGAGGGGCTTGAGGCAGAGGTAGGACTTGAACTCAGGGTTCTCAGGGTGTCAGCTCTGGTCCGCAGCTTGACTCCTGCTCCGGTTCCCAGTTGGCTGAGCGGCTGAGCACTGGAGCTAGCCGGAGTGGAAGCTGGGAGCTCCTGCGTGCCAAGCAGGGGCTCGACCTCCCCAGAGGCTCCAAAGAGGAGAGGAGGAGAGCTGGTCTGGTGGCAGCAAGCAGGAATGGCCCCCTTGGCTAAGCAGGGTCTGCCCTGGTTTGCATTTGGATGGGGGACCACATGTGAGCACCGTAAGATCTTCCCCATAGGGCATAATGGGGCTGCTCTGGGAAGGGCCTCTGCATGCTTGCATGCAGAAGGTCCCAAGTTCCCTCCTTGGCAGCATCTCCAGGTAGGGCTGGGAGAGACTCCTGCCTGCAACTGTGGAGAAGCCACTGCCAGTCTGTGCAGGCAGTACTGAGCTAGATGGGCCAAGGGTCTGACTCAGTCGAAGGCAGCTGCCTCTGTTCCAAAGAAGCCCTCACGGACACAACCGCTGTTCGGGCATTTGGCGTCTCTTGCATGAGATGGAGGGTGTGATGAGTGCGCTCTCTCTACAGAGAAGGAAGGCTTGGAGTAACCCCTGTCCTGCTGCCGCAGAAGGCCGTCCCCACGGCGGATGGCTCAGCCTGTCCCACCCTCGTGCTGGAGCTGCCTGCGTCTCTGTGAAGGGCAGGCCCCGCTGTGCCCCCTTCTGCCTTTCCTGCGGCTCAGGATGCCAAACCCGAGATGTCAGGGTGGAGGGCAGGCAGTGGGCAGAGGGCAGGTGGCAGCCAGGCGGGACCGAGAGCCCTTTCCTGCCAGCTCCGGGGAGGGAACGCGGAGGGAAAGCCAGCCCTTCCAGGCAGCGTGCGCGTTTCCTCCGGGAATTACAAAGCGGTTTTGCCTGCGCACTGTGAGGGTTTGCTGGAGAAGGGAAAATAAACAGATGTTGCTGAGGGCTGAATCCCATTAATCATCCTGCAGTAACGAGTCAAATGCCTCTTTAGAAATCCCTTCAACTTGGTCCAAGATCATCACACCCCAAATCTTGCTTTCCATCCGCACATCTCGGAGGGCGAGGAACGCCTGAGCTCTGCCACTGCTGGGTTCCCACAGCTGCTGGAGCTCTCCCCCACCAGGAGGCCCGGACTTGAACCCCCGCAGCCCCTGACACCGGCTGCCTGGCTTGTGAGGTCTAACGGATGCTCAGTGTGGTGGTCTTGCGGAAGGTGCCTGGGCCAGTGAGTAGCTATCGAAAGTGGCCGCTGTCTGTGAGCCCCTTGCCCGTAGGCTGGGTTGCTGCCTTTGCATTTTGCTGCCACGGTAGAATGTTCATGAATATCCCGTGCGTGGAGGCAGCAGCTGTGGAATGCTGACCAACAGTTCAGCTTCTGTGAGGGAACTGAAAGGTCAGTCTGGCTGGGTGGGTGGGGGGAATCCGACAGAGTTTACGAGGGACTGGGAGATGTTGGGAGGGCAAGGGAGAGGGTTGGGGAGCCTGGGGCCTCTGGATCTTGAAGGAGCTGGCTATGTTCTGTGGCACAGGCCCTGGGCTGTGGGTGTGCTGTGTTCTCACTGACCCTGGATCCTGGCAAGTGATCCGATGACAAGCTAGACCAGTCTTTCACTAACCAAGTGATAGTGGGTGGGATCAGCTGGGCGAGTCCAGGGTGTTATAATATCCTTCCCCCTACGTCTTCTGTTTTCCTCATTAAAGCTGTTTTAGCTGCGGATGGGGGAAATGCTAGGAGGCAACGCCCAAAAATCGGACGAGCTGGGGGCAGGCAGGGGAAGGAACGGGATGGTCTAATATCCTCGGTCTTTACCCACAGTTAAGGCTCATGAGTTGGCTCTCTGAGACGTGGGGACTTCTGGGTCTTGCAGAAGGAGTGGGAGCTGGACCCACCTTGATTTCTGGCAATGTGGGATCTAGAGATGCCGAGGAAAGGGCACGTTCCTAAAACTGGTAGCACGAGAACTTGAAGGCAGGAGGGAAATGCCGAGGGAACCTTGACCGGTCCTGGCATCTGAAAAGTAACCTCTGCTGCACTGTGGGTGCAGTGAGGACCTCATTAGCTTCAATCCACCTCTCCCATTTTCTGTTTGTTAGGAGCTCCATGCAAACAGGCCAGCCGAGAAACTGGTCCCCATGAGTCAGCTCAGGCTGGGAGAGTGGCTCAGACTTTCTCTCATGTGTCCTGCAGAGGCCTGGCTGGTGAGCTTCATCCTCTCTCCTCTTGCAGGCAACGGCATCACCTTGGAAGGGGCGGTCCCGTCTGAGCAAGACAGCCAGCCGAAGCCAGCCAAAAGGGCCCGGACGTCTTTCACCGCCGAGCAGCTGCAGGTAGAGAGCCCGGGTGGGTGCGGCCGGTCTCCCCCTGGAGAGGTGGTGGGCAGGAGGAGGAGGAGGAAGAGGAGGAGGAGGAGGCTGGCAGGGTGCCCGGATGACACTGCATCTCCTCCTTTTAGGTCATGCAGGCTCAGTTTGCTCAGGATAACAACCCGGATGCACAGACCCTCCAGAAGCTGGCAGACATGACGGGGCTGAGTAGGAGAGTCATTCAGGTAAGGCCCCGAGTGCCACCCTGTTAGCCAAACAGCTGATGCTGGATTAAACCAATGAACCACTTTGCCTTTCACCATGGTCCTTGACCTTGCCCAGAGAGATGCCTTGGGAAGTTCACAGCAGGGAGCAAGGCGGAGCTCAGTTCCGTGTTTTTTATTTTTGTGTGTTTGAGCTGTGGGAGGTTCATGAACATTCCATCTCTGGAGGGGACAGTCACAGAATGCTGCCCAACAGCGTAGCTCCTGGGAGAGGAGTGAAAGGCCAGGCTGGCTGCAATGACACCATCACGCCGCCGTTGAAACGCCTGTGTTTCCCCCACCCTGTTAAGGTTTAACTCCCGATTGCTCTGCCATCCCTGACCTGTCCAGCTAATAGAGTCTTCTCTTCTTTGTGGCTTAGTCAAAAGCCGCGTTACTTCTGCGTTCTGGACAGCTTCTAGCCCATCACTTATCTACACGCTGCCGATGAGTTCAAGGCAGTTCCGGCTTTAAAATGCAGGCTTACAGCTTCATAGGTGTGCTGCTGCTGCTGCGACGGTTTATAATATACCGCTTTTCAACAAAAAACTCTCCGAGTGCGGGTTCCCTATCCCCAAAGGGCTCACCATCTACAAAGAGATTTGGTTCCCGGCTCTTGCAGGATGGATGCTCAAGGACCCGTTTCTCCGCCCCGCTTCCGACTGTGGTCCCCTTCTCAAAACGGCTGGGGCTGTTCTTGCCTTCCAGGTTTGGTTTCAGAACTGCAGAGCGCGGCATAAAAAGCACACTCCGCCACATGCGGTGCCCTCGTCCGGGGCCTCCCAGGCCCGGATCCCCTCGGCGCTCCCTGACGACATCCACTATTCTCCCTTCGGCAGCCCCGAGAGGGCCAGGATGGTGACGCTCCACAGCTACATAGAAAGTAAGTGTTGGGCGTGCGCGGGGGGAGCGTGGCCCAGGGCGACGGGAGGCAGGGGGTGAGAAGCCGCCGGGCGCAGCAGGCTTGGAGCTCGGCTCTCTGTGGGCAGGCAGGGTGGTCTAGGGCAAACGGCTCTCGCTTCACCTCGCTCCCTGTTCTAACCCACCCCCTGCCCCGTCTGCATTATGGAGATAATAACCGTATTAGGATGGAAGCTGCGGAGGGAAGACTCGGGTAAAGAAACAGAAGGCCCTGTCAAAGCAGAGCATTAAACGATGGAACTCCTTGCCACATGGAAGTGGTGGTGGGCCGCTGGCTGAGAGGGCTTTGAGAGGGGAGGAGGCGGCACATTCATAGAGGAGGACATGGCTGCCCACAGCTATGTGCCATGATGATTATTGTGAACCTCCACGTTCAGAAGCAATCTATCTCTGGAAATCTGCTGCCGAGGGGACATAACAACAGGGAGAGGCCAGTTTCCTTCCTGCCCTGCTTGTGGCTTCTCAGAGGTATCTGGCTGACCTCTGTAGCAAGCCACATGCAGGCCCTGATGGCCCTGAGGTCTTCTGAAAAGGGTGTGTGCTTTCTGTGGACGGGGCTGAGGGTCCATAGCCCAGTGGCAGCGGGTCCCGGGTTCGCTCGCTGGCCGCATCTCCAGATAAGGCTGGGGAAGACCCTTCTCTGTCTGCAACCTCAGAGAGCAGCTGCCAGCCAGTGTAGACAATCCTGAGCTAGATGGACCATGGGTCTGACTCGGTGGACAGCAGCTTCCTTGTGTACCAAGGGAAGACGACATCTGCGGCGTGAGCGGTGACCCTATTTGGGGCAGGACCCCTGCTCTTTATCGAGGCCGACTCTTCTGCAAGCCGGCCAGCCAGCCCATGGCAAAGCTCGCCTCCTCCTTCCCTAGGGGCTCTTGCCTCGTGTGTGTTTCCCGCACACGGTGGGGTGGCTCCCCTGCCAAGTCCCACTCCTGCCCCCTTCTGGGGTAAGCCACAGGGGCAGAGTGGGCCACAGCTCTGAGGAGCCTGGCGCTGGCGCTGGCCGACTCCTCCTGGCCCGCAGCTGCCACCTTCTTCTCGCCCACAGGTCAGGTACAGTGTGGGCCCATGCACTGCCGGCTCCCCTATGCCGCCCCACCGGTGCACCTCAAAGCCGACCTGGAAGGACCCCTGTCGAGCAGGGCCGAGAAGGTAAAGGCCCCTGGCCCGGGGGGAGAGTTGGACTCGGGGCTTCCGGTCGCGACACGGGCTAGGAGCCCAATCCCTGGACTGGATTCCTGACCGCTGTCTGGGGGGCGGGCAGGGGGCCCCACGGAGAACTGCAACTTGGGGGGCTTCCGTTTGCGGAGGTAAGGGGGGAGGGACACCCCATGACAGGGCTGCGGGCTGGGCCAGCTGCACGGCTGCCCTGCGTCTCTCGGGGGCTCTCTTGCACACTGGCTGGGCACGGAGGCTGCGCACGCGCCGGAGTCCGAAAGCAACGTGGCAGCCGGGACTGGGTGGCGGCCAGCTCAGGGGGGAGCAGAGGCTCGGCAGTGGGCCCCGTGGGGAGGGCCCATATCACTCCGTGCAAGACCTGGCACAGGGAAGGCCCAAGGCTCCGCCTCTGGCCTCTCAAGTTAGAGGGCAGCAGGGTGGGGGGAGATCTCTCTGCCGATCCGTGCAGACCAAGCTGGGCCAGAAGGACCAAAGGTCGGACTCCCGGCAGATTGGGATGGCCTCAGGAGGCCCTTGCTTGAACACCGGCCTGCCCCGGGGACCTTTGCCGCTCCCCAAGCAAGCGGCAGCCACAGGGAGGAGGGCCCTGGTCTCGCCAAGGGGAGGAGGGGCGGGGTGGGTCCTCTCTCCAAGCCCCCGAGTCCCACCTTTCTGCGCTGCTTCCCACAGGTCATCCTGTTCCAGTACTGATGGCGGGCGCTCTCCCTGGGATGCTGCTGGTCCTCCGCCGTGCGACCTGCGAGAGACCGGGGCTGCCGAGAGGCAAGACCCCCCGCCCCCACGGCGCCCTTGGCCCTTTTTCCCCAGTTGGGCATCTCGGTGGTCTCGACCAGCCTGGCACCTCTGCCAGCCTCTGCATCAGGCGGTATGTGTCAGCTCTTCTTTCTTGTGGGCCGTCCGGCCGGTGGAGACTCCTGGGCAGTGCTCTGTTGGGTGGAAGAGACCAACTGTTGGTGCGGCTGCTGCTCCAGGGACTTGGGGAAGGGGAGCGTTGGAGGCCCAGCAGAGGAGCTCTGTCAGCTACCAGTTAACCACACCGAGGAGAGAAACGGAGACTAAAGGACTTGTCCTGCCGTGCTGAGTGCCGGAATTCAGTCTTCTGATCCACCTGCTCAGCCTTCAGATGGAAAGCCAGAAGCCACCAGCTTGCTTGGAGACCGTGCAAAAGTCAACAGTAGGGACGCTGGCCTGGTGTCATTCAAGAGCTCATCAACCCCCAGGGTATCTTGACTGTCTCTCGGGGAAATTGTCCGTCTGCTCTCCCAAAAGGCAGGGCTTTGGGGAGGGCAGGTTATGCTGCACTCTGCAGTTCTGAAAACCAAACTTGGAAGAATCCATTCTAGAGCAAACCATCATGTACACTTCCAACCCAACTGACCAGCACGAGAGAGAGAGAGAGAGGAGATCTTTCTAATTCCTAGGAGCCAGAGCCAGATTTCCAGCCCCTGCACAGAGTCGAGGAAATATTTAGAATCTTTGGTGCCAGCATGGAACTTATAGGAGCCGGGGTGACCAGGTGCCTGGGATTTTGGTTTTGTTTCACTACTGTAAAGATGGTTGGCAAAACTGGATTTCAGATCTAGGAGCTCTTCAGATCTAGGAGATTTCAGATCTCCTGCTGCGAGTTTCTAGAGAACAGGGAGTCTTTTTTCTTTGGGTTGTGTATTGGGAAGCCTTTCTCCTGTGTCTTCAAAGCAGGGTTTCCCAACCTGGGCCCCAGATGTTGTTGGACTACAACTCCCATCATCCCCAGCCAAAGGCTGTTGTGGCTGGGGATGATAGGAGTTGTAGCCCATGTACATCTGGGGACCCAAAGTCAGGAACCTCTGTTTTAAACCACAATGTGAAAACTGGGAAACTGTGATTCCACTTGTGTGCAGCAGCCACGGTTGGTAACAGAACGGGCGCTGTAGGAAGTAGACCTGCTAGGCACTCCCAATCATGCTTACTCAGAAGTCCCCCTGAGCCAAACAGAGCTGGCTTTCTGGCCTGTGTGCAGAGGACTGCTGCCTTCATCACAGGCCCAGCATGCACTGTGGGCCAGACTGGGCAGGATATCGGGAGAGCGGGGACTGCTTCTCCTATTCTCTCGGAGGGTTGTTAACAGTAAAAGCAGCCACGAGAGGAAGCCGGGTCCGTATCAGGGCAGAGTTCATTGTTTTGTTTTTAAAACTCACCCGTGTACCATTCCCCCAGCTCTGAATCCTCCGTGTCCTTACTGAAGCTCGTTGTCCCAGGGGGTGGGAGGGCGGGCGGGGAGGGGACGGACATAAAGCCACCGTGTGTGCGGGCCAATTAATCGAGCAGCCCAGAGGTGAGAAGGGGGCCAGGGCAGGGCAGACAGTTGCAGGCCACAGATAAATCTCCCGCACACGGAGGACGGGAACCTCCGTCAGCCCTGCAGGAAGCCTCAGGCTGTTTTCCCTGCATGAATGTCAGGAAACGGCCAGGACCCTCCGTCGTCGTCGGTTGTTTCAACTTGAGAATCTGGGCTTGGCCAAGCAGCTCTGCAGCCCTGGAAACAATTCATCATTAGCTATATGATGTCTCTGGAAAACTCACGGCTGCCCCAACCAGAACGCAAAACCTCTTCTCGCCTCTTTGGCCCAGCCACTTGGTTAGCCAGCGTCTTTCACAATGATGGATGGCATCTAACCAAACCTTCTCTCAGGTCATCTTCCGTCTGGGTACAGTTTACTCTGGACAAAGGCGCTCTTCACGGTGACTTTGCCTGTCCAGTAATTGCCAGACAGGTTCTTCTGCCCCCGCCCTGCCCCCCCGCCGCAAACAGGAGGCTCTCCCCTGACCCAGCGAGTTCTTCTGATGGGCACGCAGTGATGCCGAAGGGGATGTCTGGAGCTCCACACAAGCAGGGGCTTCTCCATGCACTCCGCTCTGACGGAGAACGCCCTGTGGCTGGAAGGGGGAAGCCCCTGCCCTCGCAGTGTGGGGTCTGTGGGGTACACACTGGGACCCTTCTGGCACCCAGGAGTCTGCCCCCCAGCTCAGTGGCCCTCCCTGGTTCTTTCCCAGCCCTGCCTGGAGATACTGCCGGGGACTGAACCGGGGCCCTTCTGCATGTGCAGTGAGCTATGGCCCTTCTCCTCTGGCTCCAGAACTTTGGAATGTAGAATTTTTTAGAATCCTCCAGCCCCCACCATTTTGGGCTAAAATCCATCTCAAAAGTCTCCTGGCAGCCAACACACTGAGCAATCTGAAACCTAGTTCCTACATTGTCATAGATTGCCCACCCTCACCCCCAAACCCTACGGCATTAAACCCTCAAAGGCTTGGCTAACGCCCCAGTTCTAAGGTCCTGAGTGACACCAGCAAAGAATAGCCTAGGCTGGCCTGGACACATCCCTGTGCAAAGGCAAAACCAGGTATCGGTCACAGAACTTGGCATCTAGAGAACATCTGTTTTGATGTTTAGAAGCTCAAGTTTCTAGCCCTGAAGACTCGGAAAGTAATTGTGAAATCTTGTGAAACCTCAGAGAGTGGAGAAGGGATGAAGGAGGACTTGTGGTGGCTGGCGAGGCGTGAGGCTTTGGAGACAGGCATCATCCCTGGCCCCAAAGGAATCATGCAAATGTGATCTGCATCGTTTATACTGGCTGCAGGGGCTTGATGGGGCTTTGGAAGCCATCTCCCCTCCTCCTCCCTGTGACACTCAGCTTAGCGCCGCGCTCCAGGACGGGGACCATTTGGGACTGGGGTGTGCAGTCTGGGCTCCAGACGGCAGAGGCACCGGCGAGTGGTCGGTGCAGCCGGGCCTGGCGAAGCAATGCCAGCTGTGGACACTTTAGCCCAGTTTGTCTTGAAAAAGCGCTGATTGTTTTGTTCGTAGCACGTCGCAAGGGTGCGTGTCTTGGCTACAATGGCGAGAAATGCCCTTCTGAAGAGCAGGCTGTCAAGACCGATATTTATTTAAAAAGAGGGGGCGGGGGGGGGGATAACGGGCCGGGGGTGGGGTGGGGAGAATGTAAAGCACTTTTTTTTTTTTTGGTAAAGCCGACGTCTGTTTTGTTACCTCCTTTTCCTGTTGTGCTTTGTACATGTCTTATTTGTGTAATAAATAAAGTGAACGCAAGTCAAAGTGCTGGCACTTACATCAAGGAAAACGGAGCGGTCCCAGTGTATTCTGTTTCCGAAAGGCGGCTTCACCTGGCCCCTCTTCTGGGGCTTGGAACGCTGATGCTCGCAGGAAAGGGGTTTCGTTCTCCCCCTTGGCAAGCGCCAGTGATTAGACACCTAGCTCCTGCATTCAGCGCTACAACAACGGGCCAATTAAGATATGCGCGCAGGGAGAAGGATCCACCGCGGCTTGTGGGTGTATGTGCCACGGCTATAATATGGCACTGAAAGGCAGCGAGGCAGCCCTTGGAGTTAATTCTTTTGTGTTCACAATGCAGATATAACAAGCCTGCTTCACGGCACACCTCGTGGGAATATTAGAGTAAGTATAGGCCTGATTAACGGCACAATTTCCTCTTAACGCAGCTGACGGAGTGAGGCTTTACATTTTTATTTTGTTAGCAAAGGTAACAAAAACTACCTTAATGTAGAAATTATAGGGACCGGGTCCTCGTGCACAGAAGCTGGAGGCGTCAAGGGGGAGCCTGGTTCTCCGATTTCTCCAGAGAGGCCGGTGGCTTCGGCTTAAAGCCCACGATCTCGTCCCAGCCTTTGCGGCAGGTTCTGACGATCCACTCATGCTCGTCGTCATCTGCAAGGAGGCGGGAGACAAAAAGGAATGTCAGAACCGGTGGTGTTCAGGGCCCCTGACTAGGCAGATGTCAAGCAAGGGTGGCTTGAAAAGAAGCCGTTCCATCCAAGCCCTTCCAGGTCACTGCCAGACGCTGGCAAGGCTCAGATGAGCAGACCTGGGCGTGGAAAGAGAGCTGGACAGGAATCCGAAGGTATGGGAACCAGACGAGAGAATTTGGAGGAAATGGAGGCACCTGCAGCAGGGCTTTGTGGCCAACAGAACTAACAGGAACTTTGGGTAATATGTGGAAGTATTTTTTAAGTGGACCACCAATTGCAGGTTTTTAGTCTGCTTAATTTGCCTTTTAGATCATCCATTTGAATCATTCTGCATATTGCCGATGCCTTGGCCTGAGTGCCTTTTATTTGAATTAAACACTTTATGCGACAATGTTCTGCACAGCTACCTGGGAGTAAGCCTCATTGAACACAACGGGACTTACTTCCAAGAAGACATGCCCAGGAGGGAGCCGTTAACTGCCAACAGCCAGGACGAAGGGCCATAATTTCCTGTTTTCTTCCGCCCCGTTGCATTAACGTGTGCGAGAGAGCCTCAAAGCAAATGTGTTGTTAACTCGCAGAGCTGCCAATTAAGATGGGTCCTTCCTAATTAATCAATTAAGGCATTAGCCAATTGCTTTGCTAATTAAACCAATCAAAGGTTGAAGCTCGACTATTTAGAATGATCAAATGAGGCCGCAATCCCTGCCTCTGGAGGTGCTGAGTGTGGCTTGAGATTTGCTTCTTTAGGACCGCAGCCTTAATATTCATGGCTTCAGTATTTGCTCCATCGGCAATTTGTAAATAGACCTTATTCTGGGCATGGTGTGCAGTTGAACGCTAATGGAAGCGGTTTTCCCCAAGGGAAAGAGCATGTGTGGAGGTGGGTGGTCTGGATCGGGGCTGCAGTGGGGTCGTCGTGTGTTCCTTTTTATAGTGTTGAAGACCCTTTTAGCCTCCCTGCCACTGTCCCAGTCTGGTTCATGCATCCCCCCCCACACAATTTTTTTTTAAATTGTTGTGAAAATGCAAGTTTAAACAGTGCATTTGATGTAACACGGAGTGTTTGCCAAACACTCTGATGCTTCGTTTGGCTCATTTCCATTGGACTTGCTTCTGAATATGAAAGGGACTCCTGTGACTCTTTGCCAACTCCCAGCCCAAGTCAGAGGCCAAACCCTGGAAGCCCGGAAAAAATAAAACTCGGGGCAAAGCCCGCAAGGACACTCTCCTCCTCTGCAAGGTCTTCCCTGGCACCTCTCCTCCAGAGACGCTCATGCAGGAAGCTTTCCCATTGGAATGTGCCACACTGTGAAGTGAGCAACCTGGACACGGCAGAATAATTTGCTTCCCCGTGTTTGGATTGAAATCTGCCCCACACAGGGCCACAAGCCCTGCAAGGCCCACCCGACTGGGCACGCGGGGATCCTGCCTTCCTCCAAGGAGTTCAGAGCGCCATGCCTGGAGAGCCTGCCTGGTATCCCGACAAGAGCCCTGTACGGAGAGCACGAGTGCCTGAACCAAGCCCACCGGCCGGGGAGCTGCGGGGCTGAGCCCAGCCATGGTGCCACCACACCGGGTTTCTCACACGGAAGCACCTTAATTTGGACTCCACCTTTCCCCACTAAAATAAGCCCAAGGCAGCCTACAATAAAGAGAACTGCAGACCATGATATGGGAACACAACGCAACACTCCACGAATAAAAGCAGCAAGCGTCACGTTTCCCTGCCCTGAGAAAACCACTCAAACGCGGGAGAAAAAGGCTTTTCCTTTTAAAAAGAGGAGGACCAGACCCGCCCTGGGGAGACAGTGCCCCCCTAGAGACAGCTTTCAAGGCTTCCTCCTCGAACTCCAAAATGACTTCATTACTGGGGGCGGGAGGAGGGAGCCCTTCCTAGGGCGGCGGCATTGTCCTTTCAACCAGAGCCGCTTGCTCTCCGTCCCTCTGGCCAGTTTTGCAGGCCTGCCCTCCAGCCCCGTCCAGGGAGGCTGGGGAAGACCTCTGGGTCGCTCCAGGACCTGCTGGAGAGGTGCTTGGGAGCCAGCCGTCAGGGCCGAGCGGGCTGCTCTTGTACTCTGACATGGCCTGGTTGCCAAGGGCTGCGGTTAGGGGGGTGAAAGGGGCACCTCTTGGCTCCTCTCCAGGCAACCGGTGTGCACTTGGGGAGGAGGATAAAGCGGGCAGCACTGCAAACATCAGATCCGATGGACAGTCTGGCCGGAAGGCGGATCTGCATTCACATTTAACACCCGGCCACTCACTTTGGTCCTCGATGAGACGGCCCCATCCTGAGTGGGTGAAGCACCACAGATGAGGCATCTTATGGCCCCTCTCTTGACCTCTGCTGACCCAAAGGAGCCATGGATCAGGAAACAGGCCTTGGGTTAAGTTCAGTGAGTGGCTGCTAGCCCTGAAAGCGACCCGGAGCCTCCATGCTCAGAGGCAATCTACCTGTGGACGCCAGTGGCTGAGGGCCACAGCGGGAGAAGGCTGCTGCCTTCCTGCCCTGCTCCTGGGCTCCCTGGAGGCTCCTGCTCAGCCCCCGTGGGAAGGAGGCGGCTGGAGGAGAGGGCTCTGATTCAGCAAGGCGCTTCTCATTCATTGGAGGGGGCGGGGGCGGGGTTGATGACTTCCCGGAGGGCAGGTCTCCCAGTGGCTCAATGGGACCCGCACACCCAGTGGCCATCGTCTTCCCAAGGATAGCAGAGGCTGGGGACAGAGAGGGCTGCTGCCTTGTGGGCTGCCTAGAGGCACCTGCTGCAGGGCCCCTGTGGGGGAAGCAGGAGGCCGAACCAGATGGGCCTGGGGTCTAGTTCAGCAGGGCTGCTGCTGCTGCTGCCGCCGCCGGGCTGCGTCTTGGAGGGGGAAGGGGCTGGCGCCGGAGCCCCTTTGCCACGGGCCTGCCACGCGGCTCTGGGGCCGAAACCGGGGAGAAGCGAAAGAGTTAACGGCCCGGCTGGGCGTCCTCTTGCCACCCTGGAGGAGGAGGGCTGCCTGATAATCACTGTAGTTGTTGGGCGTTTGAATCGGTGCAGCTGCAGCCTCTTCAGCGGTAACCCCTGAAACAAGACAAACTGGGTTTATTGTGCTGAACGAGCCGGCAGGCTCCTCCCTGATTGGGCGTAATTGGCGGCCAGGGACTTAACAGCCTCTCGACCACCCTTTCCCCACTCTACCTGCCTGTGCAGCTAACAATTTAAATCACAGATGCCGATCCGGCTCAGCGGCAGCTGCTTGTTAAGCGCGCCGGTCCCCTTGTGCTGTCACCGGCGGCTTCCGTCACCCTGCAGCACCGGGGGTGAGCCTGGAGAGCGGCGGTTCATCCATATTTAAAACGGAATTAGAGCCCGGAGTTTGATTAGCGCTCCCCCAGACGGCAAGTCGCAATTATTGTGTGTGTGTGTGTGCGTTTACGCGTGGGGACGGCAATTGTTGGGCTCTATTAATATGGGTGCCGAAGCTCAGCTTCACCTTGGGATATGATTTTCCCCTGGGGGGAAAAAAAAGTAAAACGAAATGGGGGGAGGGGGAAGAGAAGACAAATACTCTTTCATCAACGGGAAATTATCGCCCAGCTTCCATTAGACAGCTCTCTGGGGTGGTGGGGTGGTGGGGTGAGCATCATCGCTTCAAGACTCCTTCCTCTGGGAAAAGTCCCTGCTTTGGACGGAGCTCCTTTTGCGGAGGCCTCCGTTTGCGCTGAAGCCGGAGCGGCTTTTCCTTTGTGCAGCAAGGAGGACGATCATTCCGGGCGGGAAGAGGAAACGGCTCAAGTGCCGGCAGAGCCCACTTTGCTCCACAGACAGAGAGTGGTTGGCACCCCAGTTTCCAGGCAGAAACGAAGCCAAACTCCGAGCTGTCCTGCATCAGAACCCTGCAGCTGGAATAACTATGGGATGCTGTGTCACAGGAACACAGGAAGCAGCCCTAGGCTGAGGCGGACCCTGGGTCCATCCAGCTCAGATCTGTCTACCCTGACTGGCAGCGGCTTCTCCCAGGTGGCAGGCAGGAGTCTCTCTCCCAGCCCTACCTGGAGATGCTGCCAGGGAGGGAACATGGGAAGGTCTGCACGCAAAACAGATGCTCTCTCATACAGCTACATCCTCCTCCTTCCTCCTCCCACAGAATACGAATACGGCCAATATTTATAGACCGCTTTTCAACAAAAGGTTTCCAAAGCAGTTTGCATAGATATAAAGAGGTATAAAAAGATGGCTCCCTGTCCCCAAAGGGCTCACAGTCTAAAAAAGAAAAATAAGGCAAACCAAGGCAGCCACAGCCACTGGAGGGATGCTGTGCTGGGGATGGAGAGGGCCAGTTGCTCTCCCCCTGCAAAACAAAGAGAATCACCACTTTTAAAAGGTGCCTCTTGGCTCAGTTAGCCAAGGTGTGGGCCGTCTTGGGTCCTAAGAGCTGAGGACGCCTCCAGTCCAAGGCAGCCACAGGTCGAGCTTGAAAGTCTGCCTGCTCTGGTCCTGGGATGCGGTCCAGGAGGTGGGTGCAGGGGCCCCCTTTGCTTCCCAGCTCCAGAACACCCCACGGACACAGCAGCATGGAGAGAAGGCGCACCAACTGGCTGCTATCCCTTAGCCATCTGATGCCCGCCTTGCTAGGGAAGCAGAAGAAGATTAAGTGGAGGTTTAGCAGCAGAGGAGAAAGGCAAGGCCAGGAGCCAAGGGGCGTTCTCTCCGAGTCAAAGAGCAACCAGCCTCCCGCACAATCTCAAGCAGCCCCACGGCTTTGGCGAGGGCAAGAAGACAGTGCAAAGGCCCCAAAGGCTTGACCCCTCTCCTTTCCTTGAGTGGCTGGATTGCCCTCGTGGAACCTCCTTGTACAGGTGGGCTCTACCTTCTGGAGCTATCCTGCAAAAACCTCAGGAACCTCCTTGTCCCCGCAAGGATCCAGACACCCCGGCAAACGGTTGGGCTGCGGTTGTGGATGCCGGGACTCAGGAAGGGTTGCGGCTGAGCCTGGCTCGGCTGGTCTCTGACCCAGGGCCCTGCCTGAGCTGCCTGACCATCAGGGCCAACAACAAATGAGGAGGCAAAGCACACAATTAACCTTCAGAAGGGCAGGCTGCGTTTCGGCCTCCCGTGTCCAATTAACTGGTGTCATCCCAGTTGCCCACTATGGAGAACTTTCCAGCCTGGGCGAGGAGGAGGCGGGGTGTGAATGGTACACGGTGCTGTTGAGCACAAGCTCCGATGCGGCTCGTATCACAATCCTCAAAGGAGCCACAGTGGAGAGGGAAAACCTAAACAATCCTTGTTATTCTTGGCAAACCTCCGCAGATTTCGCAGCAGTGATTATTTCGGGATCCGGAAGCCACAAGGAATCAGATCTCGGCCAAAGACTGTGGCTCCTCGAAACCTCTGAAGCCGCCTTCAAAGCTGGAGGTGCTGCTGGCCCAGGCATCCCATCATGGCCTACTCTCCAAGGTTGGAGGCAGGGGTCTCTCCCAGCCTTCAAGGCCCCACCTGGAACCTTCTGCATCCACAGCTGTGGTCCCTCTCCTTGAGAACCTGCCTCGCTCTGCAGGTACAATAGGTCAGGAATGTCGATAATTGCTGGCAGTTGTCTTTCAGGGTTTCAGACTCTGGGGTCTTTCCTGACCCTGCCAGGGATTGAAGTTGGGACCAAGAGGAGAGGAGAGCTAGTCTTGTGGCAGCAAGCATGACTTGTCCCCTTAGCTAAGCAGGGTCCACCCTGGTTGCGTATGCATGGGAGACTTGATGTGGGAGAACTGTAAGATATTCCTCTCAGGGGATGGGGCCACTCTGGGAAGAGCAGAAGGTTCCAAGTTCCCTCCCTGGCAGCATCTCCAAGATAGGGCTGAGAGAGATACCGGCCTGCAGCCTTGGAGAAGCTGCTGCCAGTCTGTGAAGACAATACTGAGCTAGATGGATGGATGGTCTGACTCAGTATGTGGCAGCTTCCTATGTTCCCATGACCTCCAGCATGCAAAGCAGAGGCTCTGCCCCCTGGGCTATGGGGCTATCCACAGCGGCCTTCTCCTTACAGCCCAGGAATATCCTACTGGTGGTGGCTCTCCAGGACTTCTCGAGGTCCAGAACGTTTCTGGGACTGAACTGCAAAGCAGACGCAGCCCCTCCTTGAAGATCCCCAACGTACACAAACCTCCAACCCCACCGATGCAAAGTCTTGTGCCTGACCGGCCGGCAGCCCTAAGCCAGGCTTCCTGGGGCAGCTCTACGGTGTCATCTTCTTCCACCTGACTTGCCTGGCTGACACGGACTGCAGAGGAACCGGCAACAAACAGAATGTGGTTCAGAAAAAACACAGGCAGCATTTCCTCCGTGAATGCCTCTACGTGTTGGCAACGGGCAAAACAATTGGCACAATTTGTCTTGTTCCGTGCCCAGGAGCAGAGTCTAAAGTGCTCACAATTAATTTCTGCAAAAGCTGAAATTCTTGCAAACAGGTCTGGCGCCCGTTCCTTGAAGAATACACTGATTACCAACAATTTCTAGGGGCTTGCCACAAACATTATGTCTTTTGTTGTGCGGAAAAAAGCGGAATCAACCATCTGGCAAATGCCCCAGAGCTAAAATCTTTCACAGGGCTTATAATTCACAATGATTAAATATACAAAAGCAAAAGAGTTATAGCATAGCGTGCCTTCTTCTTCTTCTTCTTTTTTTAAAGCTGGAGCAAATCAATAAGCGGCAAAGGACCTTCCATCATGGCTCCACGAACACCCAATGCCTTTGGCTTAAACACAGAGCGAAAGGATCCCGCTTATTTATTTATTTCTGAAGAGCAGTTGAGAGTTCCAATTTGTAGGAGGGTGGCCCTCCTCTGAACTGGGAACGGCGGCAGAGAAAAAGGCGACTGGCGTTTGAAATGACTAAATTGTCCCGCCTCTCAAGGGCCACTTTCAGCGCTGCTTTCTAAAGGCCCAGGTGTGCTCTCAGGCACTGCCGGAGGAGCAAAGCCCCGGAGGAGGAGAGGCAGAGGCAAGCAGCCACTTGCTGAAAGGGAGGAGGGCCCACCCCAGAGATGCTTCGACACGGCCGGGGGGCCCTCCGACGCCCAGCCTGAGCCCCCAAAGCAAGCAATGCCTTGACCCCAGGACACCATTCAGGGCCCCCGCAGACTGCAGTCCTCCAAGGAGAGGTTGGCATCCCTGTGCCCAGGAAGTCCATTTGCCAGAGCGCCCACAGAGAGGATGGAGAGGCAGGCGGCGGGCCGAAGGGCTGCCCCTTGACGGGGGGAGCGGTGCAGCCCGGGCCAAGGAGTACTGAAGGGCTCCAAACCTGCTTGAGCCTGCCTGCCCTGAATCACCTCTTGCCACACACCCCCCCCCCGGCTCCCGTGCGAAACTGTGGACCGGAGAGCTGCCGGGATTTCCAGGCCTGGTGGCCAGTCTGGGAAGGTGAGAGGAAGGAGGCCTCTTGGGTGGCTGGGAGGGTGTGGCGACAGGGTGCCCCATGGCAGCCTCCGCCTCTCCCAGCTCCCCTCCCCACCAGCCACAGCCTCCGAGCCAGTCAGACCCTCGGCACTTTCTGCACTGGCCGTCCAAGCTTGCATCAGGCAGGAGTCGCTGCACCTGGGTCCTTCTGCCTGCCCCTGAGCTGCGGCCTGGCTCTCCCCGGAGCCAGGGGACTCTCTTACAACCGCGCTCACAGGGGATCCTCACTCCTCCAGATGCTTAGCAAAGGGCCTCCTTTTCTCAACCAACTCTGTGCTCTTGGGCGGCTGCAGAAGAGCGCAGGGGAGAGGAGGGGCCGGGGGGGGCGGAGGACAGCCCAGCATCCTCGGGCCTGGCTCTTGAGGAAGACGGCCGGCTTTCAGCAGCCCTGCGGCCGGGCTCCTGCCAGGGGTTTCGGAATGCTTCCTGCCATCTGCTTGCAAAGCTTCCAAGCCTTGGCCAGAAGCCTGACGGGGCTTTCCTGCTTTTCCGGCCCAGGAGCAGCCCTGGACCTGTTCCCTTTCGCCCCCGGCCCCGCTCTGCCTCCTCCTGCACACAGCCTGGCTCTTTCGCCGTGCCTCTTGTCACCTCGGCGGCCTCCTGCCTCCAACGACTTCTCTTGGGGCTGCTGCCGCTCCTCTGATGTCAGGCCCTTTCAATTGTGTCGGTGCCCTTAGAGGAAGGGATGGACTCCTGAGCTACATCCCTTCTTCACACCCATCTCCTCCAAAGGAGCCTGGGCAGAGAAGAGATGGGGGGGGGCGGGGCGGCGGCAGCGAGGGGGCCAGAATGGGCCCCTCCTGGACACTGAGCTGACCATTGTTTTGCCAAACAGAGAGGTGTACAATGGGCCATTTAATCGGGGCTGAGGCCGCTGGTGAGTTTATAGCAATAAAATGTAACAAAGGAGAGTTCAAAGCACAGGGGTTTTTTTTCTTTCAGAGATGGAATTCCTAGGCGTTCCCGCCTGGGCTGATCTGTCTAGGTTCCTGTGTTTTTGGAAAGCGTGCGCTTATCGCGCCGGTCAGCCGAGCCGCCGCATTCCAGTATTCTGGGATGGTGCCACCAGTAGCCACTTGGCTCTGTTCAAAGCTAGGGTTTGGGGTTAGAACGGAGACCACACAGATGCCACTTGGGGGCAGATGGCTTCTTGAACACGCCGATTCCGCCTGCCTTCTCGTGCAGGGGTGCCCAGATGTTGCTGGACTACAGCTCCCAAAGTCTCCAGCCGCAATGGCCATCGTAACCCCAGCCTTTGGGCCTTGTGGCTGGGGGTGATGGGAGTTGTAGTCCCACCATGCTGGATGATACGAATATGATGGATATTTCCATACTGCTTTTCAGCCAAAGTTCCCAAAGTGGCTTACATAGATATAAATAAATAAAGGAGATGATGGGAGCTGTAGTCCCACAATGTCCAAAGGCTATTGTGGCTGGGGATGATGGGAGCTGTAGTCCTACAACAGCTGGGGACCCAAGGCGAAGGGAATCCCTGCTTTACCGGGCAGAGATCCAAACTTTCACCCCGGCTTAGCCAGCGAGTGTTCCCCGAGTGCGGGTCCTGCTCTTCCACCGTGGCCTATTTCACAAGGCAGTTGTGAGAATAAAAGGTGGCCACGTAGGCTTCCCTGAGTCCCTTGGAGGAGGTGTGGGATGCAAACGGAATCAATACAGTTCTGAATGCAACAGGGCCCCCTCTGACCAGTGGCCCTGAGGCAGCCGCCTGCCTCTCTTGTGCCCCTGAGCCCCACGAGGCAATGCCACAGCCTCCTTCCACAGAGGTCCGCAGGAGGACTTTCCGAAGGCTCGAGCGACAAGGTGAGCAGCATGTGCTGGACCCTACTGCTTCCCCACCCCCCGCCACCACCCCCCGCCCCCCCAAATGCCATACCTGCATTCCTCAGGAACCGGTACTCGTAGTCAATGACCACTCGGGTCTTGGGGTTGTAGAAACCATCGCCGCAGTCATAGCAGCCTTTCGGAATGGCCCGAGGCGGGTCCAGGTTGGTGAGCTGGGAAATGCCTTGATGCCAACAAAGAACGAGAAGGCGACAAGTATGGAAAGACAGCTTTTAGAAACGCCCTTCGGAGCAGGACAACCCTAAGCAACAAATCTTATCTCATATTGGGGAGCAGGCCATAAATGAGCGCCTGAGCTAAAACTGGGGGGGGGGGCAGTGCTTACAACTCCCATCACCCCCAGCCAAAGACCTTTGCAGCTGGGGATGATGGGAGTTGTAGTCAACAACATCTGGGAATCCCAGTTACAGGGAATACTGCTCCAGGGGGTGTGTAGAGCTCCTTCTCGGCAGGGGTTCAACGTTAAGGAAAAACGCCCTCAGGAGCTTGTGCATGCTCTGGAGCTACTGGTTCTGGTCACCGGCCTGCAAGCCGCATGCCCACCAGTGGGGGTGGATGCAGCAGCTGCTGCGGGTGGTGGAGAAACCAGCAGGGAGAGAAATGGCAGAGGCTGGTCTGGCGAAGTGCCCGCTGCCCCCATGAGCCACCAACTGGGGCTTCGACTGGGTTCCTTCCAACAAGACACTGCGAAGGAAGGAGCCGGTCAGTTTCACCTGAAATGTCACCAAGGCATACCTGCTGGCTTCAGGCCCTTGCAGATCTCCGTATAGAACCTCCTGTCGTAGCCGTCACAGTAATGCCATTTCTTGTCTTTGTATTCCAGCCCATCGGCAAAGGTGTATTTCCCCTGCAAAGCCAGATAAGGATGCATGAATGGCTGCTCAGGAACACAGGCAGCTTTCTTAGGCTGAGTCAGACCCTTGATCCATCCAGTTCAGCTCCTGAAGCTGGTGAGGACGCCGCTTGTTCTGAAACACGGTGACAGTCACATTTCTGGGCCTTCTGGCTTTATGGACATGGTGATTTTTAGACTGTGGGCCTTTTGCGGACAAGGAACTCAATGGTTAACGGTTTTCTACTGTTTTTAAATTGTTCAGTAATGATTGTTTTTAGAAGGCTTCATCTGTGAGTTTAATTTTTATTGTTGTGTATTGCCAGAGCCGTTTGGATGTGGGGGTATATAAATGTAATAAGTAAGTAGGAAAGTAAAAATAAATAAGGAACCCTCTTCCATTGTCTATTGCTAGGTAAACCGCTCTGAAAACTTTTTTTTTAAGCAGTATGTAAATATTTTTAATGACAATAGTTCATTTACGGTTTTTTTTACCACTGTTTTGAAAACAGCCTCAAGACACTTTACAATAAGACAAACAAAAGGAAGCAGCAGACATGACACAACACAACAGGGCTGGCAGGTGAAAAGGAACATCCAGGAAATGCAAGCGGTGGAAAAGGCAGGCAATTAAAAAGGGGTCAGAGATAATTCAACACCATTAAAGGAAATGGCACTATGCAAGTGTGTCTGGTTGACCTCCGAAGACGGGGTGCTTGAAATAGGGCCTCAGAAACAGATCTCAGGAGGCGAGTGACGGGGATGGGTCCGTAGCTCAATGGCAGTGCCTCTGCTTTGCAGGCAGAAGGTCTCGGGTTCAGTCCCTGGCAGCATCTCCAGGTAGGGCTGGGAGAGACTCCTGCCTGGAACCTGGGAGAAGCCCCTGCCAGTCAGTGCTGGCAATACTGAACTGGATGGACAAATGGTCTGACTTGGTATAGGGCAGCTTCCTATGTTCTTATGTGGGCAAATTCACGTAGAAGAAAGCAACCTTTTTGATATACGGCTGGCAACATCTCGTAGCTGTACCTCTGTGCATTTTCCAAATTGCCACGTCCCTTCATATTTGCTTCCACTGGGGAAGAACAAGGTTCCTTTGCCGTGAAACATCCCGTCTTTCATTTCACCAACGTACTTGGTTTCTGTTGGGAGGGTGTAAGAGCCTGAACCCTCCAACCTGCATAGAGCCCAGAAAGAGAAACTGAAGGGGGCACAGAATGCAAGCCACATACAAGAAGTGGGCGACAAAACGGCAAATGCGGTTCAATGTTGGCAAGTGTAAATTGATGTATACTGGGGCAAAAAACCCCAACTTCACATATACACTGAAGTTCAGAAAATTTAGGACAGACAAGAGGAAGTACTTTTTCACAAACACATTATTAATCTATGGAATTCTTTCCCATGGGATGTGGTGATGGCTACCAGCTTGGATAGCTTTAAAAGGAGCTTGGACAAATCCATGGAGGACAGGGCTATCAATGGCTACTAGTCTGGTGGTTGTGGGCCACCTCCAGCCTCAGAGGCAAGATGCCTCTCAATCCTAGTTGCAGGGGAGCAATAGCCTGTGGGCTCCCCAGAGGCATCTGGAGGGCCACTGTGGGAAACAGGATGCTGGACGAGAGAGGCCTGGGGCCTGATAAAGAAGGCCTGTTCCTATGTTAACAGGATCCAGCCAGTTTAGCGCAGGGGCCCTCAGCCTTGAGCCCCAGGGGATGATGGGAGTTGTCATCCAAGGTTGGGGACCTCTAGTTTAGAGGAGTCTACACACTCACACACATTTGTAAAAAGGTTTTGTCATCCGATTGGGCACCCTAATACGGCGTGTCCCTTGCACTCGCTGGTACAAGCTCTTTGCACCAATTAGTCAGTAATCCTTACCTTGTTCTGGCCATGCTGCTAGAGGGGAGGAGCAGGGGAGCGGTGCGTATGAGGTGAGCTCTGCCGTCCAACCCACGCCGCCGCACACCAAGAGATTAAAAAACGCGGTGGCACCATTTGGGAAGAGGGTCTTGGCCAGCTGTTGTTGACTACAAGTCCCAGAATCCCCAGCTGCAATGGCTTTTGCTCAGGGATTATGGGAGGTGTAGTCCACCACATCTCAGAACCCCTGTTAGAGGCAACACTGGTCTTGGCCTCGCTATGCTGGCCTCTAGCTCCGGGGGGGGGGGGGGAGAGCAACTGGAGACGTCCCATCCTGCAGGCCAGCTTGGTGGGCTGCATTTGTGGACCTGGGAGCTGTTGCAGGTGGGGGGCCCCTTCCCTGCCCCTTTCACGCGGAGTATCGCAATATGCGATATTTCACATGGAGTGTGAAATATGCATGCTCGGATATTGCACACGGTCTCCCATGCACCGTGCCGGACCCTGACCCCAACCCTCCAGATGTGGATGAACTACAACTCCCATCACCCCCAGCTACAATGTGGCTGTGGTTGATGGGAGTTTCAGTTCATCTACATCTGGAGGAACCCAGCAGTGTTCCTTCTCACAGGGATGCCCGGATGTTGTGGACTACAACTCCCATGATCCCCAGGCCAAAGCTGTTGAAGCTGGGGATGCTGGGACTTGTAGTGGGCAACATCCGGGCATCCCTGTGAGCATTGGGACCCCCACTGGGCTCGGGGCTGTTCAACGCCGCCGGGCCTCCAGCTGTTTGTGGACTACAACTCCCATAATCCCCAGCCGCAGGGCCAGGGATGATGGGAGTTGTAGGCCAACATCTGCAGGAGGGGGAAGCGATGCATGACTGGCTGCCTGCCATTACCCCCGACTCTTTTCGCGCAGTGCCTAGCACGCGCGGCCGCAGACACGGAAGAAGCCGCCTCGTCCACACGTGCATTTTTTTTCATCCATGCGAGTCGGCGGAGGGATCCGTGCCGTGCCACGTCCGCTGCTGCCGCTCTCCCTTCTTCCCTCTCTCCCTCCGCCCCGCACCTGCCGTGGACGCGGCTGCCGCTATAGGAGCTGCCGGTGTAGTTCATGCCGGCGGCGGCCCGAGGCGGGGGTCTGTCTGGCGCTGGCCTGCTCGGGTAGGCCTCAGCAAGCCGCCGTCGCCATGGCAACAAGCCACTCCAGGAAGCGGTGTGGACGGCAGCACCGCCCACTCGCCGGCTTGGCCACGCCCCTCGAAAGGCCAACGAGCTCCTGGCAGCAGGGAGGGGCGTGGCCAGCCCGGCGAGTGGGCGTGTCCACTCCGACAAGCCTACTCTCCGACTAGCCCCCGAGGGGGAGCACGCGCACGCGCACGCGCACTGCGCCCTTCGCGCTTGCCGGCGGCGCAGGCGCAGTGGTGTCGCGGCCTGGTCGGGTTCCGGCACGGCAGGCGGCGAAGGGGAGCTCAAGGGGAGGCTGCGCCGGGTCGGCCGCCGCCGCCATGCCGGGCACGCTGGAGGTGCCCTCGCTGGAGGAGCTCGAGGTGCCGCAGGTGAGGAACTCGAGGGGAGGGTGGAAGGGAGGGGAGCGGGCCCTGGGCCAGCTCCCCCCCCCCTGCGGAGGGGCCAAGACCCCCACGACCCCCCAGCCCCCCCGGTCCTGTGGCGCGGGGGGAAGGGACCAAGGAGACCCCACAATCCACGCCAGAGTGCCGTCTCGACCCCCACTGCAAATAGGAACCCCCCCCCATGCATTGCTCTTTATTCTCCTGCTTTTGCAGGTTCCTTCTCAGATGGTGTGGACTACGGCTCCCAGAATCCCCCGCTGCCATGGCTTTGCCTGGAGGATCCTGGGAGTTGCAGTCCACAACATCTGGGAAGGCACCCCTGCTCGAGGGAAAGCACGGAGGGCAGTTGGGGTGTGTGTGTGACCCCCCCCCCCCCGGCCTTGCAGCTCTTTCCCCTCTGGGTGTGTGTGTCTCAACAGCCCCCCCCGCAATCCATGAGTAGGGATTGCCTATCATTTCGCTTCCTAACGAAATTAGAGCCTCCCCTTCTCTGGATGAGTTTTAAGAAGGACCTAAAAACACACCTGCTCAGTCAGGCTTCTTAGTTAATAGTTTGAAAGTGTTGGGCTTTAGAGTCTTCCTTTGTGTTTTAAAATTGTTGTAATTGTGTCAGTGTGTTAATGGTTTTGGTAACCACCTAATGGCGCAGCAGGGAAATGACTTGACTAGCCAGCCAGAGTTTGCCGGTTCGAAGCCCCGCTGGTGTGTTTCCCAGAATATGGGAAACTCTTAGATCGGGCAGCAGCAGCGATCTAGGAAGATGCTGGAAGGCACCATTTCATACTGTGTGGGAGGAGGCAATGGGAAACCCCTCCTGCATTCTCCCAAAGACAACTACAGGGCTCTGTGGGTGCCAGGAGTCGACACCGACTCGATGGCACAACATTATCTAGTGTATTTTAATGCCACCCAGTATAGACGTCTCTGGGTGGTTCACACGCTATAACCCAAATGTGAAACGGCCAGCAGTGATAAAACATTAAAGTGACTAAAACAATTTAAAATCTCATTATAAACTCTAAAACTGGGCAAAGAGGCACCTTTTAAACATGGTGATTCTCTTCATTTAGCAGGGGGAGAGCAACTGGCCCTATCCATCCCCAGCACAGCATCCCTGCAGTGTCTCTTTTTTAGACTGTGAGCCCTTTGGGGACAGGGAGCCATCTTTATTTATTTACCTTTATTATTTCTCTATGTAAACCACTTTGGGAACTTTTGTTGAAAAGCAGTATATAAATATTTTGTGTTTGTGGTGGTTTTACAGTTATTTCATTTGTACGGTGCATTCTTCTGTGTGTGCGCACTTGTCTATACGTGTGTGTGTATGCATGTGAATAAATCAAACAGACACAGGTAGATTCTCCTGCTAACCTTTCGAAGTGGTGAATCTTTTTATATGTAGTGGGGGAGAGCAACTGGTCCTGTCCAGCCCCAGGACAGCATCCCTCCAGTGGCAGCTGCTGTGGTGTCTCTTGGATAGAAAAAAAAGTAATTCCTGAAGCAGTTTACGTAGCAAAAGGTATGAGAAAGTGGTTCCCTGTCCCCTAAAGACTCACTGATCTAAAAAGAATTTAGACCTTTTGCTATGTAAACTTTCAGGAACTTTTTTTTAAAGTGGTGTATAAATTAATAGTGTTTGATTTGTTTTGCATCAGACTTATTTATGTAACTAGTGCATTTGTATGCATAATATATGTCTAGTTTATGCATGTGACTGTAAGTGTGTGTATATATTTATTTTTAAAAGTAGATACCCTGCCTTGTAGGCAAGTATCTACAAATCCTCTTGCCAGCTCTCCAGGGGCTTGTGCCTCAGCCCTCTGGCGAGCAGGACACCCAGCCCCCAGACAGGACTCCTCCATAGAGGTCTCATTCCCGCTGCCATTTTTGAGATGGTAAGAAGCAGCAGGAATCCTTTCCAAGCAGGAGGAGAAGGCTGCCTCTCTTTCTTGCCATCTCCATCTGCCAGTGCGAATGACGGAAGACCCGCTTCTCTCCTACGCCCTCAGCCTGTGTGCCAGAAAAGGATCTGGGGGAAGAGCAGAGATTGGTGCTGACCACAGATAAGCCCTGATTAGTGAGCTAAGCCTCAGTTGCTGGATCCCAGCTTGCAGGGCAGCAGGGGCCCAGTCTGGAGAATGTCTGCCAGTCGCCGGGTTCTGCTTCTGGGCTTGCAAGGTGCGTGCAAGATCCCTGTGAGGCCTCTGCTAACTTCCTTCCTTCCTTCCCAGGTGAACGTCAGCTCGGCAGTCCTGAAAGCCGCAGCCCACCATTATGGTTCGCAGTGTGACAAGTCGAACAAGGAGTTCATGCTTTGCCGCTGGGAGGAGAAGGATCCCCGGAAGTGCTTAAAAGAGGGCAAGGAAGTCAACCAGTGTGCCCTGCAGTTCTTCAGGTGTGTCTGAAGGCGGCCCTTGCTGGCCAGACCAAAGGCCCCTTCTAACCGAGCATCCTGTTTCCCACAGTGGCCAGCTGGAGGCCTCTCGGTCTCTTCATGGGGAGCCCTTAAATCCAGCTGCTTAATTAATTAATTACGGAGCGGAGATCTGTTCTGTGCAGGGGACACTGATGGGCGAAGCAGCCTCTGTGGGGCACTTGGGCTTGTCTTGGGCCGAGAGGTTTGAACTCGGGGCTCCTCTTTGGTCTGCCGGGCCGTGAGAGCCCCTGCGGAAGGGGCTGTGTTGCTTGTGAAGCTAAAGAGGGGCTCCTCCCGGCTCGGGCGAGACTAACGCCGCTGCCTGCTTTTTTGTAGGCAAGTCAAGCTGCACTGCGCGGAGCCCTTCACCCAGTACTGGACCTGCATCGACTACACCAAGCTGCAGGAGCTTCGCCACTGCCGGCAGCAGCAGCAGCTCTTTGACGAATGCGTGCTGGAGAAGCTGGGCTGGGTGAGACCCGACTTGGGGCAGCTGTCCAAGGTAACTGCCCCCCTGCCCACCGCGCCCGTCTCTCTCTGTGCTGGGGCTCCATCCGTTGGTCTCCTGTCCTCCTTTGCTGCTTTCTCCCCTTGGAACGTACAGCATTGTCGCCTTGCTTTCTCTCTTTGCTTTTGACTGGCCTGTGGCTAAGCAGAGGGCACTTCTGCTGCCAGCTGACCCCGCTCGGGGTCTGAGTGGGCGGAGGTTTGGGCACGGGGTGGCGGAAGCATCGGGCATCTGGCCTCCAGGGAGCTGGGACTTTGACTTGGCCTTGTGCGGGTTGGCCCGCCTGCTCCCAGCCCTGCCTGGACACGGCTTGCCTGCTGGGAGCTCACGGGGAGGTCATGGTGAGCATTTCTGGTGGAAGCAGAATCTTGTGTGCTGTGAGGTTTGCCAGGAGCAAAATGCAGCCTCTCTGGGAAAGCTCCGTGGAGAGCTGGTGCCTTCCGCTTGGGGCGTGGAAGGACGGAGGGGGCTTGCCTGCCTGCCTGCCTGCCTGCCTTCTCCTCTCTGGTGGCTCTTTGCGGTCAGTCTCTTGGGAATTGCTGTGGACAGAGGCCTGGAGCTGGGCTTGGCTTAGCTTTGAATTGGTGATAGTGCTCCTTGGGGCTTGTCAGATGCCAGGGAGCAGTGAGTGAGGCCGAGAAGTCTAACCATGGCGCCTAGGCCTGGATTCAGGAGGCCGAGCTGCTTAGCAAAGGCCTGCGTTTGTCCCAGGCCAAGTGTGTGGCTTTTAGAGGGGGCAAAGAGAAGCCCACTGACCATCCCCAACGTCCACCACTGAGTCTGGTGATCTTGTCCAGTGTCCATCTCCTAGGTTTTGCAGCTGGCTCCCAGGTCCAAAGAAAATGTGTCGAGACCGGGGGTTGCAGGTGTGTCGAGCCCAGGAGGCGTTCAGGGTCTGTCTGCATCCGAGACAGACTCCTGAGCACCCTACCGCTTGTGGCTGCTGCCCTCTGAAGCCATCTGCTCTGTGACTACTGTCATAGGGACTGAGGAAGCTGCCATCTACTGAGTCAGACCATTGGTCTATCTAGCTCAGTATTGTCTTCACAGACTGGCAGCGGCTTCTCCAAGGTTGCAGGCAAGAATCTCTCTCAGCCCTATCTTGGAGATGCTGCCAGGGAGGGATCTTGGAACCTTCTGCTCTTCCCAGAGCCGCTCCATCCCTTAAGGGGAATATCGAACAGTGCTCTCACATGTAGTCTCCCATTCAAAGGCAAACCAGGGTGGACCCTGCTTAGCAAGGGTGGCAGTGCATGCTCACTACCACAAGACCAGTTCACCCATCCTGCCTTAAGGTAACAGGGCATGGGTTTTAAAACCACCAGTATGTCGTTTTGTTGGATTATTACGTAAAAGACCCCCAGGTGCCACTGTGCAGTGTCACTGTTGACTCAGTTCGCAGCACGGAGATCCTGCACAAGGGGGGATCTGACTGTGCATCCAAGCCCCACCTTTCAGGTGGAAGGCTTTCGTCCTGCTGCCGCTGCTGCCACCTTTCATAATGCCGCCCTCTGCATGCCCTCTCCCTGCACTGATAAGCACATGGGCCGGGGTTGTGAGCGTCGCTTCTGCCTTCTGAAAGCATGGTTACGTTCTTGGCTACCGCTGCTGTGGATTCCCTCCCTGCCTCCCCCCTCTGAAGCTGGCTTAAGTATGTGGGTGGGTGGTGGTAGCATGGATGGAGTGACTCTTCCAGTCCGATATGCTGTCTTGTCTCTGCCTGGGCTTGCTCTGTGCTGAAGGGCTGCTGGCAGTTGGGAGTGCAAATCCATCCCCTGAGCGGCAGGAGGAGAGAGAGAGAGAGAGAAATGTCCCCCTCATCCCAGCATCTTTAGTAAAGATCTCAAAACTCATCTGTTTAGAGAGGTGGCTTGGATTTTGTTTACTGCTGGTGTCTAGTGGGTTTCCCCACTTTTCATACACCTGGTTCCTAAATGGCGTTTTATTAATATATGTATTGCTTTATCTGTCTTGTTATCTCTGTGAACAGTGCCCAGCAGAATTGTACTGGAGGGGTGGGACAGAAATGTTTCAGTCAATAAGTGCCTTGATATCCGAGGGAGTGAAATGCAAACACCTATACATATATATATATATATAGAGAGAGAGAGAGAGAGAGAGAGAGAGAGAGAGAGAGAGTGAGTACATCTGTGTATGTATGCACATGCACACAGCACATCTTGATTGAAGGGACTCCAGCTCAGCACCAGCGTTACATACAGCAGGACTTAGTTCAGTTCCTAGCTAAGAGGTGGGGAAACCTGGGCATCTCCAAGAGCTGCTGATCGTCAGAGCAGGCAGTCCTACGCCAGATGGACCCATGGTTGGACGTGGGACGAGGCAGCATCCTGTGTTCAGATTCTTACGGCATGTACGTTTCTTGTACCGACCGGGTGGCTTGGCTCCCCCCCTGTTCCTTGCCTTCTGTGGCTTGCCAGATACTCCAGTGTGATTCTCCCCCTTCCAGGTCACCAAAGTGAAGACTGACCGGCCTTTGCCTGACAACCCGTACCATTCCAGGCCAAAACCACCTCCCAACCCTCCTGTCGAAGGGGAGCTGAAGCCCGCTCGCTACGGCAGCCGGATGTATTTCTGGAACCAGTGAAAGGAGGTGGCTGGGGAGGGGACACCGCCTCCTCCGAACAATAACGGGAACTTCTGGTCCAGTCTAGATGGCCCTTCTCTGGTGTGTGTGGGATGCCATCTGTATTGGGTGGTAATTAAAATATACTACTGACATGGCTTGGCTCGCCTAAGGTCTTTTGTAAAGTGTATGCATGTGCCTTTCTGAAATGTAAAAGTTACCACTTTGTTGTTCCTTGCAATTGCCCTGGGAGATAAGTTTTGCCGTCCTTGTATTGCCCACGGGGAGCTGAGGGAGTCCTAAGCGGCCTACGGCCTCCCGGTGAGTGCCTGACAGAGGCAGAGTTTGAATCTCAGACTTCCTGTCCCGCACGCTAGCCAACACGCTGCCCTGTGGTTCAGATGGAGGGCTCTAAGAAATCGTGTCCCCGTCTGCTGCAGAAATTAAGTATCTGTCACTGGAACGGTTGGTCGGTTCTTCTGTGGACTGCTGACGCCTGCCTGCCTACCTTCCTTCCTTCCTCCCTCCCTTGGTTCAGGTTTTTGACTGGAAGTGCCTCAGGGCGGGGACCTGTCCTCTTGTCCTTGGTAAAGCGCCAGGCCTGCTGACAGCATGGTAGACATCGCTGTCGGGAATAATGGCGAATGCTGCGTTCACTGGGACAAGGTGGGATTTCCCGCACTCTCTTGGGATGTCTTAAGTCAGGGGTGGCCAAACCTGACCCTCCAGCGATTGCTGAACTACAACTCTGGGGCCGATGGAAGTTTGTTTGCTCCCTGCTGTCCCAAATGGAGCCACCTGAGTCTGCGCTGGCCTGGCCCGGCCCGGCACCTGTTCTGCCCTCTGATACCTGGTGACTGGAGCCTTCCTTCCAGATCTCTCGGGCGCCAAGGATCCAGGGCCAGAGCGCCTCTGGCTCTCTCGCCGTCCTCTCGTACGTGCTTCTTCCATCAGAGTGCCAAGTCCCTTTTTGTGTAGGGCTCCCCATCTGTCCGCACTACACTGATTTAACATAACAGCAGAACAGCCCTGCTGGATCCGGCCCAAGGCTGCCCATCTAGTCCAGCCTCCTGTTTCACCCAGTGGCCCAGCAGATGCCGCTGGAAGCCACAGGCAGGAGTTGAAAGGGGCCTGCCCTCTCCTCTCCTGCTGCTGTGACTCCCCTGCAACTGGGACTCACAGGCATCCTGCCTCTGAGGCTGGAGGTGGCCTGTAGCCCTCCGACTAGTAGCCCTTGATAGACCTTTCCTCCATGAAGTGATCCAAGCCTCTCTTCAGGCCATCCAGGTGGTTGGCTACTGCCCATTTCTACTGCCCATTGGTGTGCGTTTGGACACAGTCATCAGGCACAGGAGGTTTGGAGAAACTGGCCTCCTGTGGCGGAGGTGCCCTGTATCTAACCCAGCTGCTTCTGAAGGATTCAGGACCTGGAAGCGGGCCAGCTCTCGCTCGGACATTCAAGGGGCATCTATTCACGCCTCCCGTTGTCTGTCTCTTTCTTGCCCCGCTCGCAACACATTAATGGGAGCTCTGGGAGTTCATCTGTTTTTGTCTTGAGCGCATATATTTGTGTCCTTGCCAAGGAACCAGAGTGCCTTGGTGTGTGTAAACCCAAGGCTCACATAAACAATGTGGAGAGGAAGCGTTTACATGATTCCAGAAGTGCCATTTCCTTAGATTGTGCATCTCCACGGCCCCAATCTCCCTCGCCACCGTCAAGGATTTCTGGTCTCGGCTGCAGGTCAAAATGCGACCAAGTACCCAGATCAGCACAACAGCAGCTGAGTGTGTGCATAGACAAAAAGCAGTCTGCAGACCTGTTTGCGAAGAAGGTAATACACAGAATGCCGTGGAAGAAAACACAGCGTCCTTAAAGCCGTCTTGTGGTAGCAAGCACGAATGGCCCCCTTTGCTAAGCAGGGTCTGCCTTGGCTTGCATTTGGAGGGGAGACTACATGTAAGTGCTGCAAGGTTTAGCCGGAGCTCAGTGGCAGAGCCCCTGTTTTGTATGCAGAAGGTCCCAGGTTCACTCCCTGGCAGCATCTCCAGGTAGGGCTGGGAGAGGCTCCTGCTGGAAATCTTGGAGACGCTGCTGCCAGTCTGGGTAGACAACCCTGAGCAAGTTGGAACAAGGGTCTGACTTGGTAGAAGGCAGCGTCCTATGTAGCTGTGTGTGTCCACTTGTCATAACCCAGCATCCTTGGCTGTTTGTTGTCTCCCACCCCACCCGCCATAAGTGTCACTTTGCGATGCTGCGATCGGTTTGGTCCTTCAGTCCAGGGACGCCCCTTTGCCGTGAGGGTTCTTGTGAGCCTCCTTTCCCTGCAAGGAGGTCCTTCTCTGCCAGGGCCTCAACTGCACACAGCTGGCCTGATGACGCTGCCGCGAGCCGATTTCAGGAACCACCCACGAAAGGAGGGCGTTGTGCGCTTCGCGTGTGACCTCTCCTTCCCGCACATCATTAGCCGCCGGTTCCCCAGAGGTGGGCAACCCGATACTCGGACCCACCAGACGTCCGTCTGCTCACCGACAATGTGACGTCGGCCAGAGGCATATGCAGGCTGAGGCAAATGCCTGCCTTTGATTAAACCAACGTGGGCTCTTCTGCGGCTTGCCCCAATGGTAACTTGGGGGAGAGAGAGAGAGAGAGAGAGAGAGAGAGAGAGAGTGTGTGTGTGTGTGTGTGTGTGTGTGTGCGCGCGCGCGCTACCAAACCTTCTGTGTTTAAGCTTCCTTCTGCTGTATATGCTCTTTTTTTAATTATTGAAGGCTCTACTAAGGTTTTAAGGTCTGCCATACCCCGGGAAGGTCAAATGCTTTTCTCTTGGTGGATGGTATGCAGCAAGCCTCACCTTGGACAGCAGGTGTCTTTGGGACAAATCCACCTCTGGGTCAGGTACACGGAGGCGAGAGAGCTGTGCTGTGGATAATCACTCGCTTAAATGGAAGGCTATAAAACGTGTGTCTGTGTGTTTTTTTCCAGTGGGGTTCACTTGTTGGGTTGCAGAACCTCTTTTGAGATCACGATACTTGGTTTTTCTAGACCAGAACATAGGAAGCTGCCATCTACAGAGTCAGTCCCTGGGTCTGTCTAGCTGAGTATTGTCTTCACAGAGTGGCAGCGGCTTCTCCCAGGTTGCAGGCAGGAGTCTCTCTCAGCCCTATCATGCGGATGCTGCCAGGGAGGGAACTGGGAACCTTAGCTGCTCTTCCCAGAGTGGTCCTGTTATCCCCCAAGGGGAATCTCTTCCAATGCTCACACATCAAGTCTCCCATTCAAATGCAACCAGCACGGACCCTGCTTAGCTAAGGGGACCAATTGTTCTTGCTACCACCAGACCAGCTCTCCTCTGGAATGCGCCTCTTGCAACCCTTAAGAGTGTGTGCATTTTAAACCGCAGGCTTCCGTGAACGTCTTGCCAAAATGCAGTAGGCAAATAGAAAATTAAAATGCGCAGGCAAATGGAAAAAGGCCTTTGCCCAGCCCCTGAAACCCATCCGCTTTGGTGCTGTCAGAATGTCCTGAAACCGGTGACAGCCAAAAGGCCCCCTTCTTCATTCGCCCTCTGCCCTGTTCGTGATCAATCTGGGCACCAGAGAAGAGCCCCCCGAGGAGAATCTGTATTCCTGGCCAGGTCTGTGTGGGAGACGCTGGCCCCCAGGCTAATGTGGCTGAAGGGAAGGCGAAGAGGCTCGCGCCAGCTGGAGTTGGGCAACTGGCTTTGCCTTCCAGGCTGTACCCTGTCAGGTTGAGTGGGGATCTGCAAGTGTTTTGGGTTGCTGAGACCCCCGTTGGATGCTGGGGGGGGTGCCCTCTTGTGGCTGCATTGTGCAGAGCCATCGCCGGTCTCTGTATTGTCTGCACAGACTGGCAGTGGCTTCTCCAGGCTCTCAGGCAGGCGTCTCCTCTCCCAGCCCTACTTGAAGACGCTGCCAGGGGTTGAACCTGGGACCTCCTGCCTGCAAGCAGATGCTCTGCCAGGGAGCCTGAGCTCTGGTGAGAAGCAGCCTTCGACTGCGTCAGATGGTGGTCCATCGAGCTCACTATTGCCTCCTTGGGCTGGCCGCTGTTCTCCGGGGTCTTGGGCAGAAAGGGCTCCTTCTGGGCCCTGCTGCCACACACCGCAGGGCTGGAGGCTGAACCTGGGAGCTTCTGTGTTCGGAGGAGGCGCTTGGCCACTGGGCTGTGGCTTCTGCTTGCAGGCAGAAGGTTCCACGTTCCCTCCCTGGCGGCAGCATCTCCAAGACAGGGCTGGACCAAGGGTCTGACTCAGTCTATGGCAGCTTCTCCTGTGTGGGTGGCAAATGTTCAAGGCTGCCTTGGCAGAGTCTGCGTCCTTTGGAGGGCAGGCAGGGCCCTGCAGATCTATGCTGGCTGTTGCTTTATCCGTTCAAATCGGCACCGGCAGCTGCTGCTGCAAGCTGGGAAGCGGGAGCCGAAGCAGCTCAGGAGGCACCCAGCCCTCCTCCCACGCCTTCCTGTCCAGCGGCTCTTCTGCCCGGTGGTCCCCACTCCTCTCGATGTGCACGCGTGAGGCTTCTGGGGAAACCTGCTCCCCTCTCCCTCTGCCCTGCCCGAAAAAAGGATGCCTGCCAAAAAAGAAAAGATGGATGATTAATTAATGGTTGAAACAAAGTGGTCCTGTTTCAAAGGCGACTTTTACAATGATCCCTGGCAGAGGGAGGGTCCTCTGCCGGCCTCTGCCCCACGGCCTGGCCTCTGCCCCTGGGCCCACGCGGCCTCTCCAGGAGTCGCCTCGTGCAGTTCTCACCCGGCCCCCATTCCGGGGAGCAAACCCAGCTGCCCTCCTCTCCAAACCTTGAAGGGCTCTGCAGTGAGATCAGTGTGGGCAGGAGATGTCCGAGGAGGAGGCTCCGGGCTTCTGTGGGTGCCTCCCCTCCCTCCCTCCCTCCCTCCCTGTGGCCTGGCTCTGGGCAGCGCACCGTGTCCGTCTCTCCCCCCCCCCGCCCCCCATGCTTTGCTAAAGCCGGCTTCCTGAGGTTTGGCCCGAGCTCCCCTCCGCTGACCCTCGCCTTCCTGCGGTGAGCGGAGAGGGTGGGCCGGCCACGAGCCCCCAAAGCCACACCCCGGCCCTGCTGCAGCGCTTGGGCAGGCGTGCGGATGCCTGGGGTCAGGGCGGCCAGTCAGTGGCTTCCTGAGAGCCGAATGCTGGAGTCCACACACCCCACCCTCCCACAAGGCCCCCAGCCGAGGATGGCTCAGGAGGCGAAGCACCACTCCTTGGGTCTCGGCAGCCCCGCTTTCCTTGGCTAAGCAGGGTCCACTGTGGTTTGCATTTGGATGGGTGGCCACTTCTGCTGCACCGGGGCCCTTGGGCGCCTTCGCTCAGGGTTGTCTGCTCTGGCTGGGAGCAGGGTTTGGGGCTCAGGGGTCTTTCCCATCTGCTGCCAGGGCCTGAACGTGGGACCTCCCTCCCGCCAAGCAGGGGTTATGCCATTGCGCTCCAGTGGGGTTGGGATGCGGCTTTAGATCCCCACCCAGGTTGGAAGCTCATTGGATGGGTATGCCATGGAGAATCAGCCTCACCCTACTTTGCAGGGTTGTTGTGGGGCACTGCCTAGTGTTTGTTTCCGTGGGGCAACAGGGAAGGAAAAAAAGGGGAAGCTGGTGTGTGCCTCTCACGTTGGCATTTTTGGAGACCGGACTTGAACTCGTGCCTCCAGTGCCCTCCGCAGATCCGTCTCTGAGCATCCACAGCTTGGAGTTTGCAGGCTGCCGCCAGTAATTAAGGCCTTGATTAGTTCTGCAAAAGCAAGGAGGGGCTGGGGAGAGAGGGAGGGAGAGATGGGGGGGGGTGTTGTGGGGGGGAAAGGATTTGACTTGCCCAGTTCTCCTTCCCGCCGGCCTGTCCACTGGTGGCCAGTTCTGGTAACCCCTGGATGTGGTCCGGTTCTTCATTGCTTCTGGGGTGCTGTTTTTGACACCAAAGCTGCTGGAGACGGCCCACCCCGGGCCCAGCTCAGCATCGAGCAGTTCTTGTAAATGGCAGGAGAAGGGTGAGCTTTGCTTGCTCAAAGCAGGGCGGGTAAGAGAACCGGCAGTAGCCACAGCAGCTGGGAGGCCGAGAGAAACTTGGCAGTTTTTCCTTGGCCTCTCGTGTGGGGCGGGCCGGACTGCCCAGAGAATCTGCTAACCTAGCCTGTCTCATTGCTGCTGCTGCATCACCCCTCTGATTGACCAAGGAGGCTTTAAAGTGGGGATTCTCTGAGGTTTAGCAGGAGGAGAGCAGCTGGCCCTCTCCAGCCCCAGCACAGCATCCCTCCAGTGGCTGTGGCTGGAGGGTCTACCTTTATATTTCCTGCCCTTTGTGGGGCAGGGGAGCATCTTATTCCCCCCCACCCATGCAAACTGCTTTGAGAACTCTTGTGGAAAAGCGTTATAGACATATTTGCAGTCTGATAACAACAAACATTTTTATTTGTTGAAGAAATTGACATATCCTGCCCTTCCCATGGAAGCTTTACCCCCTAGAGTGGCTCATGGCACATACGATGGAATTTGCAGGGGGGGAAACACAACAGTCTGACGCCAAAGAGACTTTGGCTTCATCCTGGAGAGAATCCATCTCTGTGGTCACTAGGAGTCGACACTGACTCCCTGTTTGCTGGGGAGCCAAAGTCCGTCAAAGGGCTGCCTTCCTCCTCTGACTTGTACGCCTCATGCTCACGGCTGGCTGCCACCCAGCCACAGCCGCCACGGAAGGCAGAGCCTCTCTGGGCCGCTCCAGTCTATCCTTGACCCTGTTCCAGTCGAGGTGGATTTGGCGACCAAGGTTTGACCTTCGCCGGGGCTCAGGGAGACGGAGGCTGTTTGGGCGTGAGTGGGGCTTCACCATGCCGCGGACTGAATTCTGGGCAGCTCTGTGCAGATATTTGGGGGGGTCGGCCAGATCCATGGCGGCTGGGCTTGCAGCGCATCCCGGTTCTGGGATTCTTGGCGACTTCAGTTCTCCTTGCTGGAGGAACGGTGGAGGCATCATTGAGAATGCTAATCTTGACCCTTCTCCGAGGGCTGCAGTCTTCTCCCCCCCCCTTCTTTTCCCCTAAACTGCAGAACGCTCGAGCAGTAATTCCGTGTAGTAACTATGGCAACGGACCCGAACATTTACATATTCTTCCACTTAATCACAGGGCCATCCAAGACGACTCTTTGCCAGCTCCTTTGCCGTAATTTAAGGTTTGGGTTTGTTAAACCCAAAGCTGCCATCCAGAGGAGCTTTATTTATTTATTTGTCAAATTGTCTCCGGTTTTGCTTGTCAACCCCCCCCCCCCCAAAAAACCTAACTTAAGCTGACACCGCCCCGCACACACACCGCCGCGATCAAACTTTCCCTATCAAAACGATCTTCTTTGCTCTTCACGCAGGAATCCACACACAAAACTGTTGTGAATTTCTCAACAGAGAGCTGGTGCCCCCCGTGGGGGTTGATCTGTGGTGCCGGCGGAACGGAACTCTGCACTCGCTCAGAGCTCCTCCGTTCCAGGTTTGGCCCTCGGCTAGGACAAGTCTCGCTGTGCATGCAACAGAAGAGATGTTTTCCGGTGAAGGAGGGCGAGATTGGAAGGCTGCACCCAGCTCCTTTGCAGCGTCTCACAGGATCCTGGCAACCTGTGGGTCCCTGCCTCTTGCTTCTGAGCAGTACCCTCTCTTTTCGGGTGGCCCACCTGCTCAACCGACCTCTGACCCGGCGTTTCTAGCTTCTGAAATCTGAGCAAGGGACTTTCTTGGGCCTGGCCCAGCAGAGTCTGAGGGTCTGTCTCTTCCCCCAGGAGGTGCCTCTGGGAACCACACGATGGGACACCTCGCAAGTCTCTGCTTGCAAGCGGTGTGGCTTCCCAGGGAGGGAGGGGAGGGGTGTGTCCCCTTGGCCCTTCTGGCCAGAGGAGTTGCCACCCCGCATTTCTGGAGGCCACCTGGGTGGGGGAAAGGCCAAGGACTGAGCGAGTTGCCCAGATGAACGGCTCTCCTGAACAGCTGCGTGGGTTGCCTGTTCTCCAGACCGTGTGGCCAAAGGGTGGCTTGTGGCCAAGAGCCCCAGGGTGCCGTAGTTCTGCACGGCTGCAGAGAGATTCCCCTTCTGAAATCCCGCGCTCCTTCCTTGGACCGTCCTTCCCAGGGCTCCCTGCTTTGGGAGAGATGCAAACAGGCCTGAGACTGGTTTGCATGCATCGTGTAGACATGCCTTCGGTGGTCCTTGGAGACCCTGCGGCAACACGGTTCTCCAGGGACCCACCTTAGGAGACCGTGACCTGGTGGTGGTGGGTCCGTCTCTCCCCCCCCACCCCCTCACCTGTAACTCCAAGAAGCAGCCCCTCTGTGGTCTGAGGAATCGCCCTCTTCTCAGGCCAGGATCCCTTCATCTGCCTCTTCACGTTGGGGAAAGCAACAGCCGGCGTGCTGAGAAGAATCTGGCGAGGGAGGTGGATTTTGTCGTGCGTGTTGTGGTGATGAAGTCAGCCGGAGTCCCAAGGAGAGGGTCTTCCGGGGAGCAGGCTCTGGCAAGGGTGAGCAGAGCCTCAGCTGTCTCCAGTTGTGGCAGGCCGCGGATTCCCCAAGCAAAGAGGCATCCAGGTCGGCCGGTGTGGGCTGTGCCTCTTGGGAGTTTGCAAAAGCAAAAAGCAAAAAGCTGCTGAGCTCTGGAAAACCCCACGCGGGTGCCAAGATTTCAGTCCAGGGCATCCAGTATCCATTAGCAGGCAGAAAGCCGATCCAGGGAAACGGAGTTTGAAGGCTGAAAGAGCGTCGCCGGGCTGTTCACAGCCCTGGTTGTAGACATGTCTTAATTTGTGAACTGTGGAGAACTGGGACGCCGGCCCGCTTGGAAGTCTGAATGGAGGGAAAGCCCTCCTCTGTGCCGTTCCAGGGCTGGCTGTGGTGAGAGGTGCCATGCTGAGGGCCTTGTTCCCTGCCCATGTCCAGAGGCACCCTGGTGGGCTGTCTCTGGGTTTCAAGATGGAGCCCTGGACCCAAGAGCATTCCCAGGGTGAAGCCCTGTGGCATCCCAGCACGTCTTTTTAAACGAATGACGCATTGTCACGGCAGCAGCTAAGGAGGTGTTTGGCATAGTGCACAGGCAGCTGCCTTATACTGAGTCGAACTAGCTCAGGACTGTCTCCAACACTGATCGGCAGCAGCTCTCCCAGGTTTCAGGCAGGAGTCTCTCCCACCCTACCTGGAGACGCTGCCGCCGGGGATGGCTGCAGGGCCCTTCATGCTCTTCTGCCTGCAGAGCAGATGTCCCACCCCTGAGTGATGGCCCTCCTCACCTAAGGGGCACACCGTAACAGCACTAACATGTGGTCGCCCATCCAAATGCCAACCAAGGTGAATCCTGCTTAGCAAAGGAGACCATTCACCATGCGCGTCCCTACAAGGCTGGCTAAAATGCCTGGCCACAGATCTCTTGACGGTGCAGGCCTTGGCTGCCTCCCAGGCGGCATGCATCTCCTGCCAGCATGCAGCCCGCACCCGCTAAGGAGGAAGGCGGCCCTGGCCAGGTTGCGCTGGCTGGCTGGCTGGCCGCGTTACGGGGCTTGCCTCTCTCGGCTGGCCCAGCCCTTCTCCTCCGCCTTCCTGCAGGCCTGGACCCCACGAGTCCGATTTCCTCCTCGTCTTAAAAAGCCTTTTCCTTGCATTAATCTCCTTTATGTTTATTTTGACAAATGCCTGTTTCCAGGAAGTTGCAGGGGTCAGCGCCGCATCTGTTGCTGGTTACTTGGCGCGGAGGGGGAGGGGGGGCCCTTTTGCGACGGTTTCCCAAGCAACGGGGAGCAAAGTCATATTTTTAAATGAGGAGAGTGAAAAGGGGGGGAAAGGAAAGCAGGAGAATGAGAGAGAGAGAGAGGGGAAGGGGAGGCTCCAAGACCACTAATGATGGCTGTGATGAGAATCAGATTGCTTGTAATTTGGGGGGTGGGGGGGTGGGACCAGTTTTTCATGCACGGCTCTCAATTTGGCTCCGGGGTGCAAAGTAGTCGGCCGAAGGGAAGACTCTCCATTTGGGGGCTCTTCTTGGATGGTCCGTCCTGCTCTGTCCAGCTTATCCTCTTGGGGATCGTGTGGAGAAGCTGGCAGAGCTTGAAGCCAGTGGGTCTGAGGAGTCCAGCAGCCCTCCCCACGGTTGCCTGGGGGGATGCCTTGTTGCTGGGGTCTGGAGACTGGCGCTGGATGATGCCCGTCTTCGGACCCCGCCTTGGCTTCTCCCCTTGCCCGTCTGCTGCTTTCCGACCAGGAGCGCTTGGCCACTTCTTGTCGTCTTCGCTCCAACCCTCTTGCCATCGGCCAATGTGTCCTCGGAGCCCTCATCCTGGGGCTCTCTCCTTTAGGCCCCCTGCCTCTCGGCCAGCCTGCCTCCCCCCATCTCCCTCCCTGCCAGACACAGTCCCTCAATTCTTCCCTGCCACCTCCACCTTGCCCCTCAGTCTTCATCCCTGCCTCTGTGCCCTTCGTTCAGCCTCCTCACGCCTTCGGATCTCTATGTCAGGAGGCCTTTCCCCGGTTCTCAGCCTGCCCCAGCATGAGGCTTTCACTCCTGGCCAAACTGACGCCCCTCCCTTCCCTCACAGGAGCTGAGCTGCAGACTTCTTTGGTCCCTGAGCATTCTCTGCCATCTCTGTAGCTTAGCTCAGCCGTTCGGGGTCCACAAGCAGGGCAAAGAGTAGCCGTCCTGTG
Organism: Hemicordylus capensis; assembly: GCF_027244095.1. Lineage (NCBI taxonomy): Eukaryota > Metazoa > Chordata > Lepidosauria > Squamata > Cordylidae > Hemicordylus > Hemicordylus capensis. The sequence continues at coordinate 15,709,516 of NC_069673.1, read as the reverse complement.
CTGCATGTGCAACTGAGTTGGGATGGGGTTCCTTGCAATAACAGGGCTCTTCCACCGCCCTTCTGTAGGGCACAGGGATTGCTCCAGCTGGGGAGACTGGGGGATATGAGCACCCCATTACATCTCTGTTTGGATGAGCAAACCTCGTACTTTGGCCCTGGAAGGAATGAGGTTATCCCTGTCTGACTGTCTCCGGTTCTCCCACTCTTGACAGCCCGTGCTGCCCCTTTAGGCCTCTCTCCCCAGACCATCTCCAAAGACGGACCTTAACCAATGTGTCTCCTGGTTCCTCTTCCTCCTCTGGGCAGCCCTCCCTGCCCGTGCCTCGATTTCCAGCCCCTCTTCCCGTCAACAGTTCACAGCCCTCCTCCCATCCATAGCCGCTTTCGTCCCCTCTCCTTCCGAATGCACCTTTCACTTCCCTCACAGAAGCGACACTGTCTGTCAACATTCCATTGCTGGCGGCCTCCTGCTGAAGGGTGCTTGCTTAACATGCTGTGACATCACAGCAGCTCAGCTCGCGGATTGGGGGGAAGGATGATGCTGAGAGGCCACGGGCCGTTTTGAGCGTGTATCTTTGCGGCGGAAGACAGTTTTCTCTGCAAACAAGTCGAGGAGGAAGCTGGTGCCGAGGGGAGAAGAAAAGAGGAGGAAGAAGAAAAAAGAGCCTGGGAGATTTATGGCGGAGGAAATACTTTCCCCAGCGCAGCCGGCCACTCCAGCAGGAACAATAGGCGATGTGCCGTGTGATCCAAGCGGGTTGGGTTCTGGGGTTTTTATCCAACGCCTCCTTCCTTGCGGTCCCCTCCCTTCCTGGCAAGGGGAGATACAAACTCCCCCCTTGGGGCCCGCTGCTGTGTAATCAGCAGGATTCGGAATATCCGGCTGGGGCAAAGGGGCGGAGAGGGTGTCCTCGGGCGGTGATGGATGGGCCCAGGCGGCACAAGCCATGGCGGTGGCCCGGTGGCCAAGGGCCAGCTTGTGAGCGGCGCCCCCGTCTGCTTCCCGTGTCTTTTGTGAGGCTTCTGGGAGTGCTCCGGGGGAAGTGAGCGGCTTGCACAGAGGGCCTCCCTCCCACCTGGTTTGCAGAGGAGAGCTGGCCTGGTGGCAGCAAGCATGACCTGTCCCCTGAGCTAAGCAGGGTCTGCCCTGGTTGCATTTGAAGGGGAGACCAGAAGTGTGAGCACTGGAAGAGATTCCCCTTCAGAGATGAAGCCGCTCTGGGAAGAGCATCTAGGCTCCAAGTTCCCTCCCTGGCAGCATTTCCAAGAGAGGGCTGAGAGAGATTCCTGCCTGCAACCTTGCAGAAGCCGCTGCCAGTCTGTGAAGACAATACTGAGCAAGATGGACCAAGGGTCTGACTCAGTATATGGCAGCTTCCTGTGTTCCTATGTAAGCCCACAAGCAGGAGGTAAGGGCATGCCCTCGCTCCTTCTGTTGCTCGCCTGCAATGGGGATCTGGAGGCGACTTGTCTTTGAGGCTGGAGGTGGCCCACAGTCACCAGACTAGTAGCCACGGATAGCCCTGTCCTCCTCCATGAGTTTGTCGAGACCCCTTCAGAGCCACCCAAGCTGGTGGCCATCGCCACATCCCGTGGCAGAGAATTCTGTGGATTAATTGTGCGCCGTGTGAAGCAGTCCTTCCTTGTGTTGGTCCGAACCTTCCTGGCAGCCAGTTCCGTGTGTCTCGTGTAGCAAACGGGGCCGTATCACTTGCTTGAGCTGCGGTCATCCCACTTCCTTGCAGGCGGGCTCTCCCGAGCAAACTGTGCCCAGAGTGCATATCCCAGAACAGGACGAGAAGCCGTCCATCCCGGACACCTTCCGGCCCGCGATCTGAGCCGTGGCTTCCATGGTTTTGCACAAGCCGCCCCTCCCTGGATCTTGGGTGGCGCGCTGGAGTGCGGGGCCGTTTCTTGGGCGTCTTTTCCACCTCCGCCTCCGCATTATGCACCCTTACCCAATACTTAGGATATGAAATAATTATCCTAAGTGATCAGATCTTAATTAGGCGACGCAGAGGATGATTATTGTATTCCAAATTGGTGCCGAGTGCTGAGTTATGTACCAGCCAAACTTGGGCTCTACTATTATGCCCAGTGGGTGGGCCATAAGACAATCAGGAAGTAATTAGTTTGGCTGGGGCTCTGCGTGGCCGCCGCTGCGCTCACCGGGGAGCGCCTTGCTGCGTTGCATGAATGCGGCCGCTCCGGAGGAGCTCGAGACCGGGGTGGCGTGCTCCCCCCCCCTCCGCTTTTGCACGCCTTTTGCAACGCCGTAACGAGCCTTTTTTGTGTAGCAGGCCTGCAATTAGATCCGTCAATATTCATTTGGAAGCGAAGACCACACGGAGGGCTTGGCAGATCCTGCCTGTCTTTGTGGAGTTTCTGGGGTTCGGGGGAAGGATGGTCCATGGTGGTCCGATCGGGTGGCTGGTGCCTCGCTCAGCAGACCGGCGCGGAACCCAAGAGCCAGGGTAGTCCAGTCAATAGCCAAGAACCCAAGGATCTTCTTGGTGGAAATGCACCCCAAGTTTGGTTTGTTCAGCTTTGGGCATTAACCAAAAGAAAGGCTTCGGGGAAGCTCACAAGTGGGGCATGAAGGGGACGGCCTTCATCCCCAGCATTGGGTATTCGGAGGTAGATGGTGCCTGTACATGGAAGTCCTGCTCAGCTGTCACGGCACTTTATTTGCTGATTTTAGAAATTGCGTAAGAGGCCTCAAGGTGGTTTGCAAGCAAGATTAGAAAAACAGGGAAGCAAATCATAACATTTTAAACCCAGTTAAAGCATTTGGTATACAGCAATCGCAGCCAGCAGAGTAAAAGCTCAGAACTACCAAAGGCCAGGTCTTCCAGTGGATATTGGGAGAGGAAGGGACTGAGCAGATTTCCCCGAAGAGGGAGAGCTCCCTTGTAGAAGACGCTCTTGCAGGTCAGCACGTTGGGGAAAGGCAAGAGGCCTCCCTGACTGACGACAACGTCCTCCTTCATGAATGTGTCCTCCTCAAAAAAAACCCAACACAACACCCTATCGCGAGCAGTTGCCATCAGGACCGCCGGTGGTCCTTAAGTTAATTCTAAAAAGCAATGCTTTTTGGGTCTGAGTCACCGCTGTTCAGTTTTGTGGTGTCTGGCTCTGACTGCTAGTATTATGGAAGGTGGGAAGGGAAACTCTTGCCTTGAACCAGTCCGAGTTCAGATCAGCCAAGGCGGAGAGCTGGTCTGGTGGCAGCAAGCATGACTTGTCGCTTAGCTAAGCAGCGTCCACCTTGGCTTGCATATGAATGGGAGACCGCATGTGAGCACTGTCAATTCCCCTCAGGGGATGGAGCCGCTCTGGGAAGAGCAGAAGGTTCCAAGTCCCCTCCCTGGCAGCATCTCCAAGATGAGGCTGAGAGAGAGATTCCTGCCTGCAACCTGGGAGAAGCCACTGCCAGTCTGGGTAGACAATCCTGAGCTAGATGGACCGATGGTCTGACTCAGTTGATGGCAGCTTCCTATGTTCCTATCCTGCCCCCCACCCTGCCTTGGGAAAGTCCCACGGTTGGAAGAGTTGTGATCTGCCTTCCAGGGCTATTGTGAATTGCTGAGCAAGAGTGAGTGTGTGTGTGTGAGAGAGAGAGGGGGGGGGAGAGAGAGAGAGAGAGAGAGAGAGGTTAGAAAATGATGCTCTCCCTCTGCCCCGCCAACACGCACACAGCATGTGCAAATGAGGCAGGAGGCAGCAGAAACAGGACCCAGGGTATGTCCCAGTGGGCATCCCGGTGTCTTGATGTTTGCTGGCCTTGGCTTGGGGTTCAGCAGGTGCCGAGCGTGTCCCTGAAGGGCCAGCTTATTAAGGGAGGGCCCTGGGTTCAGTAGGAACGTGCCTGCTCCTCTCTGGATCTCTGGAGAGCAGCTGCCAGTCAGAGCAGACAAGGCTAGCCAGGTCAGCCAAGGGTTCGTAGGTGTTGCCGCCTCCTCCCTCCCCTGTGTCCCCTGAGACGGGCTGAGGATAAATGCCCAGCTTAATGTGGCCCCCTGCTTCTAACCATGAGAACTAGCAACTTGGGCGTTCACCACTGCATTCATGTTTTCAAGCCAACCATCCTAACAGTGAATAACATAGGAAGCTGCCATCTACTGAGTCAGACCATTGGTCCATCTGGCTCAGTATTGTCTACCCAGACTGGCAGTGGCTTCTCCAAGGTTGCAGGCAGGAGTCTCTCTCTCGGCCCTGTCTTGGAGATGCTGCCAGGGAGGGAACTTGGAACCTTCTGCTCTTCTCAGAGCAGCCCCATTATCCCGAGGGGAATCTCTTCCAGTGCTCACACATTAAGTCTCCCATTCAAATGCAACCAGGGTGAACCTTGCTTAGCTAAGGGGACCAGGTATGCTTGCTCCCACCAGACCAGCTCTCCTCTCCCAGAGATACGTGTCTTCTCGGATAACAGGGCCACCTTGGTGATTGCCTCCTCGTGGTGCAATCGATTCCTCGGAGACCCTTCCCCAGGGCTCTGATCCTGCCCCCTCCTACTTAGTGATGGTTTCAATTTGTAAACCGCTTGCTTTGGGGAGCGGTTGCTGCAAAGCAGTGTATAAACATCTGGAGAGGAGGAGTCTGCCATCCCGGGCCGGGGCCGTCTCCGTACCCAGCTCTTGGGGAGAACCAAGCCTTTGAAACAAGCCCCGTTTCTCTCCCTTTCTCTTATTGGAACTTGCCTGCAACTTTTACCTCCGTTAACACAAAGGAAACTTTCTCTTATGTGTGTGCGTGCGTGTGTGTTTTATTTAAATAGCAGAGATGCTCACTCCATTGAAATGATTGGCAGAGTGGAGAGCTGAGAAAAACCAAATTGTTTATACTCTAATGAATAGGATCTTGATTGCAAGATCCTGTTTGGAAAATTATAGTAGCTGAAAGGGAGCTGTACAATTACATCCCTCAAATGCTGCATATTCATTTCATCTGCTTTGCATAGAGATTAACAAGCGTGGCCCTGATGCAGACTCTGAAATTAAAGCCAACGCCGGTTTTAGTCACAGGTTACAAACTAAATGGCATTGTTGGATGGGTAGGAATCTTTACCACCTGCGTGCCAGATGATTGCCACGCCACTCTTTCCAGACAGACCAAGAAAGGAGGGAAACGCCGGGGTGGTGTTCTTCCTTGCTAGGGAGAATAATAAAGTGTGGATCTGTGTGTGTGTATATATATATGTATATGTGTGTGTGTGTGTGTGTGTGTATATATATAGTAATGCAATGGAATATTTGTATACCTTGTAGTGGGCCTTGATATTTTTGCAAAAAGAGGTGCAAATGTTTGCCTCCTGAAGAGAGGATTTGCAGTGAATCAGGAAAAGGTGGGTGAGTGAGTCCCTCTTGGTTCTGGTTCTATTACTTCTTCAAGAGGACTCTGGTCTGGCCCACTCGTGTGGGAGGAAAGGTTGTGCTGCTGCAGGTTTGAATAGGAGCCTAGGAAGCTGCCTGCTACGGAGTCCTACCCTTGGTCCGTCTAGCTTAGTATTGTCTGCACTGGCTGGCAGCGCCTCCTTTGCGATTCCAGGCAGGAGGCTTTCCCAGCTAGGGAGATGCTGCCAGGGAGTGAGCCGGGGACCTTCTGTGTGCAGGGCAGATGCTGTAACCCTGAGCTACGAAGATACATTTTGTTTATTTCTGGGCTGCATCACATTGAGAAAAACTTCCCCTTGATTACAAAACAACAGCAACTCCAGTTGATCAACAAGCTCCAGCAAAAGCCCTTTCAGCTGCAAGAAATTGACATGAAGTTGGACACGGTAGGCCCATAGGAAGCTGCCTCCTTCCGAGTCAGACCCTTGGTCCATCTAGCTCAGCACTGTCTACCTTGACTGGCAGCAGCTGCTGTAAGGTCCCAGCGGGCAGGCGTCTCTCCCAGCCCTCCCTGGAGATGCTGCAGAGGTTGAACCTGGGACCTCCTGCATGCTCAGATGCCCCAGCGCTCCTCTGTTCTGGCCGGCACCCAAGAGTTCGACCTTCTGGCGAGGTTGGCGAACATTTGGCCGTTCAGCGATCCTAGGTCCAAGTCCTGCTTCTGCCGGAAACGAGGTATCCTTGGACTCCTCGCTGTTTTTCGGCCTCAGTTTTGCCATCTGTAAAATGGGCCTATTAATGGCACCTTGAGGCCAGGGCTGCCATTTCTGCTTTCTGAGAGAAACCAAGTCCAAGGGCGGCCCTGAGAATCGCCTGTGTGGCCACTTTGTGCAAAACCCGGAGTGATGGTCTTCTGTCATTGAGTTTTGGTTAAAGCGTTGTAGAAACTCGAGAGAGAGGCTCGGAATTGGATTTAAGCGGGAGGGAGCAGGTTTTTGAAGCAGGGTGGCACGGAAGATTTGGCAGCGGGAGAAAGCATGAGGGTTGCGCCAAGGTTTATGCACTGCCGTTTTCTGGGCTCGCCTTTTGAGTGCTGGTGGTGCTTTTGCCTGGGAGAGTCAAAGAGAAGCAAGCGGGAGAGAAGGGGGCAAATTGGGGGGGCAGGCTTAAGAGGGCCAGAGGGGCTCAGGGGTGTGTGTGCTCAAACGGACGCTGAGAAGGACTGTGGGCCATCTCCATGCGCTCATTCCCTTGGGACTTTTCTTCAGGTGAAAGTGGAAGGGGAGAGGTTGTGGGGGGAACATCAGAAGCGGCCTCCTGCGGAGCCAGACCCTTGGACCATCTAGCTCAGGAGACTGTCTGCTCCAGCTGGCAGCGGCTTCTCCAAGGCTCCAGGCAGGAGCCTCTCCCCGCCTGGGGCCTTCTGCCTGCCCAGCAGACGCGCTCCCACTAAGCCACGCCAGCGAGCGCTGGACATTCCTGCCTCTGGTGACCTCTCGCTTGGATCACAGTCGCGCGCTCTGCCTAGGGTTGCCTTGGAGAACGATTCGGAAGCGCCAGCTCGTCCAGCATGCAGCCGCCCCTCTCCTCACGGGTGGCCGCAGATTTGACCCTGCTGCTCCGCTTTGATGCTTGCTGCACTAGTTGCCTGTTGGCTTCCAGGTCCAATCCAAAGCGCTACCGAACCCTGATGGGCTGAGCGCCTCCGGGATCGCCTCTCTCGGCCAGTTGTACCCCGTCCTGTGAGGTCTCCTCAGTGGCCCTCCTGAGTGGCCCAGGCCCTGGGATAGTGCCTGGCGCTTGGGCCCAAAGGAGGGCCTTCTCTGGGGCTGCCCCTCTTCTTTGGAACACGCCCCCCCCCCGCAGATTCGCTCAGCCCCCTCCTTAGCTGCTTTTAAGGCCCTTCTTAAGACCTACCTGTTCCGCCAGGCTTTTGCCCTTAAAAAATAAATAAATTGGTATTGTTGTTGTTCACCACTTAGAGTCTTTGGAGGAGGTAGTACACAAGAAATAAGTATGTGAAGCTGCTGTCTGCTGAGCCAGACCCTTGGCCCCTCTTGCTCAGCATTGTCGACACAGACTGGCAGCGGCTCTCCCTGGGGCAGATGCTCTGCCCGCCAAAAAAGACACAGCCCTCCCGCAGAGGAAGAGCAGGGCCCGAGGCTCCGAAGACTGGCCTGAGAGCTGCGTGGGGCCACGCACTGAGGCCCAGGGGTGCTCCGCCACCTTCCGGGGCCTTCGGGGAGCCAAGTCCCTCCTCCCTCACTGGCTCCGTTTTCCAGTGGAGCAGCTTCAGCTGTGGGGCCTTTTTTCACCCTGCTCAGAGAGGAGGAGTCTGTGCCCCTCCTGTCCTCCAGTCCCCCCCCCTTCCGTCACCATCCTCATGGCTGCTTCTCCTCCTCCTCAAGGTAGCGGGCGGGGGGGATTCTTTGCGAAGAGGGGCTTGGCTTGCTCCCCCAGCGGGTTGTGATTGTGCACGCACACCCGGCCGCGGAGAGGGCTGGGGGCCTGAGGCCGAGGCCGGTGGGGGCTGCCAGAGGCCAGAAGTGGGGGCGCCCCCGCCCTGGCTGTGACCCCAAGGCGCCTGGGCAAGGGGCTCTGGGTCCGGCTGCAATGCCAGGGCTGCCAGAGGCCGCCTGCTGGGCAGATTCCTGCTCCGTTCTTGGGAATGTGGCACCAGCCGGAGAAACTGAAGCGACACTGCCCTCTGCCGTCCCCGGCGGGAAACTCCCCGAGGGAGGAGGGGGCCTCTGCCATGGGCCCGGCTCCCACAAGAGGCAGCTTGCTTAGGCACTCAGGAGCGTGGGAGGGAGCCCCCCCACTCCGCTGGAGGGCTGGACCAAAGGGCAGAAACCGACTCTAAGCTGGAAGGCAGCGAGGAGGAGGGCGAGGAGGAGGAGGGGGGAGATGGGGGGGGGCTCCTTCCAGGTCTAGAAGAAGCAGCCATTTGTAAGAGAGAACTTGCAGGCTGCAACCTGCCTCCGGGTACCACTTTCTGGCAGCCGGGGAATGGGGTGGGGTCTCTTGCCTTCCTTATGGGCCCCTGGAGGCATCTGGTGGGTCACTGTAGGGAGCAGAAGGGGGGCCTAGACAGGCCTTTGGTCTGATCCAGCAGGGCTCGGATTGGCCACTGGTAATTAGGAATGGAACCTCCCTGTGCAGAAGCATTCTACCTTGGCAGGGTTAGGGTATGCCGTAATTGGTGTTAACTCTTCTCAACTCATAGGAACCTAGGCAGCAGTGGCCTGCTACCGAGTCAGACCCTGGGTCCATCTAGCTCAGGATTGTCTTCACTGACTGGCAGCAGCTCCTCCAAGGTTGCAGGCGGGAGTCTCTAGGACTGAGCAGTGAGTGAGTGTGAGTCATTCACTCGCCCACAATCTCTAAATGGGGACACACACAGTAGAATCCACAGAAGCCGTCCTGCCTCTCACTTCTAGGGGTGTGTTTTGTAACGCCGAGCATGCTCCACCGTGGGCCTCTGGGCTGCACCGCTGGTGTCCAGGAGCCGGGGCTGGGGAATGGGTGCAATGGGTGGTCTTGGGTGCAGTGGCCGGCTTCCCTTATTTCCAGCGAGGGAGACCAGAGTGGTGGGGCGCTGCATTCCGTGGTTAGGGGCGATACCTCTCAGCCCACTACTAAATCTCCGCCTTTTGCCTTCTGCTCCTTGGCACTGTCTTCTGCCTTGGTCTGGAGGCCCCCCGTCGTCGTCCCCCCCGCCCCCAAGGTAGGCCCCTAAATTCCAGGCCCCTGGAAAGGACCCACCCCAGAAACCTGCAAGTGTCTCTTCCCTCCCTCCCTCCCTCCGCGCAGTTTCCAGCGATACGATTTGCAGAACTGGGGGGCTTGAACACCCCAAGGTGGGACAGTCGTGTGGCCGGGGGGGGGGGCTGCCTAAGGCGTGGCGGGAGCTGTGGGGAAAGGGGGGCAACCCAGCCCTCCACCCGCAGAGGTGTCTGTGAGGGCGGCCAGCGGAAGTGGGTCATTCCGGCCGGCCTTGGTAGGAGTGTGAAAACCGCCAGGCTGAGCTGTGGCCACCAGAGGGCAGGCGATGACCACAGAGACTGAGGATGGGGTGGGTTGGAGGGGGGGGCATTGTTTGGATTGTGAGCTGGTGTGACTTTGAAGCTGCAGAGGAGGGGGTGGTGGTGGCACCTAGCCCGGTCCCCCCCCCCCGCAGAAGAAGAGCCTGGAAGGTGTGCCAAGAACCAAGTCAATACGAGGGAGGAGGGCTGGTCTCGTGGCAGCCAGCAGGAATGGCCCCCTCGGCTAAGCAGGGTCCACCCTGGTTTGCATCTGAATGGGAAGCTATGGGTGTGAGCCCTGCAAGACATTCCCCTGAGGGGATGATGGGGCCGCTCTGGGAAGAGCACCTGCCTGCTTGCATGATGCAGAAGGCTCCAAGTTCCCTCCCTGGCAGCATCTCCAAGATCGGGCTGAGAGAGACTCCTGCCTGCCACCTTGGAGAAGCCGCTGCCAGTCTGGGTAGACAATCCTGAGCTAGATGGACCGAGGGTCTGACTCGGTAGAAGGCAGCTTCCTATATACTCCGTATCCGTCAGCTTAGGCTAGCAAAGCCCTTCAGGGGAATCTCACACAGTGGGCCAAGCTGGTTTCTCAGTCTTGCACCCGGAATTCCAGACGATTGGGTCCCCAGATGTTGTTGGACTACAACTCCCATCACCCCCAGCCACATGGCATCTGCTCCGTTTGATCTGGTTTCCGGTGCTCCTTTGGAGAATCTTGTCTACAGTTGCTTTTCACTAGTCTTTAAGAAAAGTTTGCTAAAGCGAGGGTTCTGTAATCCAGATTCAAGATCCTTTGATAGCTGGACCATGCTTGCTGTTAATTTATGACATCTTGCCGAATCCATCCAACATGTTTTGCTGCGCTGTCCATTATACAGAGATTTAAGATGCTCCTTATTAACTCCTCTTCTGACAGCCTTCCCAGGCTGCTCAGGAGATTTTCACGTTTCCTATCTTCTTGCGGATAGAACTTTAGATGTCGCTTTTTACTGCGGTATTGTTACGGCAGCGAGTTCTTCTTGATTGAGTTTATAAGTTTTATTGATTATTTATCCGTGGAGTTTTATTTACACATTTCCTTTTTCCAATTGTATTTTCCTGTGTTATGAGATGTTTTGTTTGTGTCATGTTATGCTGACCTTGGGTCGTAAATAAAGACTTCATTCATTCATTATTACATCATGCAATAAGTTTGGGGAGGAGAGCTGGTCTTGTGGCAGCAAGCGTTAATTCCTTTGCTAAGCAGGGTCTGCCTTGGTCTGCATTTGGATGGGAGGCTGCACTGTAAGAGATTCCCCTTAGGGGACAGGGCCGTAGCCCAGTGGCAAAGCCTCTGCTTGCCTGCAGAAGTCCCAGGTAGCATCTCCAGGTAGGGCTGGGAGAGACTCCTGCCTGGAACCTTGGAGAGCTGCTGCCAGTCTGGGTAGACAGTCCTGAGCTAGGTGGACCAAGGGTCAGACTCAGTAGATGGCAGCTTCCTGTGTCCATATTTTCATTATGGTTAATTTGATTCAGTTCTGGAAGGTATTAGGCTGCCAGAAAACAGGCCCCAATCCTACCATAATCCAATTTGAAGATATAGTTTGCCGGAGGTCCTAGGTGGGGATTTTTTTTAAAAAAAAATCACCGCTAGATTTTACCAAGTGGCGGGGTACATTGAGAACCGCTCCCCCCATGTCAGAGCAAAGGGGTGGGGGAGATGAATTAACACCTCCAGAACGAAAGCAAAGCCTCTGGCCTTGGTGATGAGAAAAGGGGTGAAAATGGGGACCGGCCAGGGTGTTGGTGTGAAAACCGATGGGAAGTGTTAAAGACCACCTCCAGCCCCCCTCCCAGAGAATGTACCACCCCTTCAGAAGAGACAGAGCTGAGAAACCATGGAGAAAATGAATCTGTAATTACACCCATGGTCCCGACAACACAGAACACTTTACAGACTAAATCCAGGTCTGTGTGTGGGGTTGTTATTTTTGGCCTCTCTCTTACAATACTTGGATAACAAAGGGCGGAATTCACTGGGAAAGCTCATCCGTTCCTGAGCAGAGCCTGTTTTCCCAGCTCTTGGAATCCATTTTGTGCTACTGACCTTGGAGGAGAGCCTTGACTCTCAATTTGTCCCAGAATTCTGTTTTCTGGGAAGAGAAACCTAGCAAGCATTGAGTTTAGCTTTCCTTGGGGTCTCTGCCTACTTCCCAGCTTCTCCTGCAGAGAGAGAGATGTTGGGAGTTTTGGATGAGATTTGGCTGCTTGAACAGAACAAGAAACTCCCCGCAGGAACCAGGGCACAAAAAGTCAAAGAGTTCTCACACCTTTCCCACCATCTCAAACCCCTCAGCTCTCCAGGCCGGCCTTCGAGCGTCACTTGGAGATGGAGGCAGATTCCTGGAGGGCGGGCAACCCTAAGCAAGGTGTCTCTTGTGAGATTTGGGATGGCTTTAAGCAGACCGGCCTTTTGGAGGGCGGGAGCTGCATTTCAATCTTTTCTGCGTTCCCCAACCCCACTGAAAGTTTCTGTGGCTGCTTTAGGAAGTGGCGGGGCAGAGAGAGCGGGGACGAGACTCTCTGCTCTCAAGCTAGTGTTTGCAGCAAGGCTAATGCCTTGCTCACCTCAGCAGAGGGGTTGTGGTGTCCAAAGCATTTGCTCCTCCAATCCTGCTAGAGGCCCTGAACCCGGCAACACCTGGATAGCAACATCTGCACCAACCACGGTCTGTCTCAGACACTCAACCATAAAACACACACACAGTGTACGGGAGACACGTGTGCATCAACGGTCGTGTTTCCCTTCCACAGACACAGAACTGAGGACCCTCCCCGTGTGCGTCCCCAGAGGAACCTGGAACCGGCAATATGTATGTGTTTGTGCGTTTGCAACTAGCAAGGTTTTCTTGGTTTCCCCGCATCTGCATTCAAGGACAGAATAGTTAGGAGTGCGGCCACTGTGCTGAGGCACAGCTGTTTGGAGGTGGGAGTGTGTTTAAATGGAGAAAAGCTCTCCTTGCTGGCTTCTGCACGTCAAGGGGCTGTCAAAGGCACAAGAGTGTGGGGCAAGTTGGTTTTGTTCTGGCCAGCCTGACTGCCCGCCAAGTTGCCCTCTAGGCCTCCGTAGCGATCGCTGGGCCACATCTGGCTAATGCCATGCCTTGCTTGAGTGGCCGCTCTAGGCCTCTCTACGGTGCTTGCGCTCTCGCTCTCTCTGGTGGGTTGCTAAGCAACTCTGACATCGCCGGCCACTGTCTCGCTCTCTCCTCTTCTCTCTATAACTCATCCGCTAACCCCGACTCAACGGGTAGCCCCCGTTCCTAGCTTGCCTCGGGCAACTGTTCTGTTGTCCCCCCGTCTGCTCGCCTCCCCACTTCCAACTCCCCCCTGCAAACCTGAGAAAGGCGCACTGGGCTCTCTCTGCGGACCCCTCCTTGGCTTCCCATCTCTCGTTCGCTTGTGCGATTCAGCCCAGCCGTCCTCAGAAGCACGACAACAGGGCAAGCAAGCGAGACCTGCCGGCCCGGCTGGCTGTTGACAAGGGCTGCCATCTTGGCTGGGGAAACCCTCCTCCGGAAGCGCAAAAGCTGGCCCCACCGCTCTGGGACCCCCCAGCTTCTGTGGGCTCCTTGAGGAGAACCTGAGCGATGCCAGTGTCCCTCCCGGCCCGCTCTTCTGCGTCCAGACTCCTAGGTCCGTGGAACCGCGACACGCTCCCGTGATCATGAAGAAGTTCTTCCTAGTCTTTCATTCCTACTGCCCTCTCCTCAAATCTTCCCTTTGGTCGACTTCCTCCTGACTTTCTCTCTCTCTCTCCCCCCACGACTGTAAAAACCGGCTCCCACTTCCACACTGGATTGTTTCCCTGGCAAGGAACTGAGGTTTCCCCCCCAGGAAATTTCCCCCCCACTCCATTTCAGCGGCAAGTGCTGAATCGCACACGTTATTCTCCTGGGGCGAGTGGGGATCGGAGGGGACCCTTTTTGGGGAGAGCCACTTTTTGGGCTCCGAAGCTGGAAGCTGGATTAGGCCACCCTTCTGCGGACGATTCCTGCCAGCCTGAGCCCGCCATCCACAAAGCAGGGTCTCCCCGGTGATGGGGACAACCTCTGGCATCTTCCCGAGCTCAGCCAGCAGTGCCAAGACCCTTCCTGGGGTGCAGAGAACCCCTGAGCCTCTTGTGTGGCATTTCCCTGACACTTGTGCCCTGGCGTATGTGGGGGCTTTGATGGGGCCTCCCACCCACAACTGGCCAGGCTGGCTCCTGCTTGGAGCTGCCTGTGTCACCTCTGCAGACGTTGGCTGGCAGGGAAAGTGCCTCCCGGAAGACCTCAGGGTCTCCCGACGGTCTTCCTCGGGGAGACGATGTTCCGCGGGTCGAGGTCTCCCGGTCCCTCTGAGGTGGCCCCGGGGGCCCACCCCATTGTGGCTTTTAGGAGGACCCCAGCTAGCGCTGCAGGGTCCCGCCAGCCATTCCTGCCCCAGGCCGGGCAACCCAGTCCCGTCAGCGGTCTGTCCCAAAGCGTCCCTACATGCGAGCGATGCAGAGCCCAGCGCTGTCCAGCTCGTCCTCCGAGAGGCTGATGTGCAGGCAGGTTTCGTTGCCAGCCGAGAAGGACCACAGGCCGGCCAGCCCCGGCGCTGGGCCCTCCTTCTCGGCCTGGCCCAAGTGGCTCTTTGCCAGCGGTGCCCGTCTCTCCTCCCTGCCCTGCTCCTGGCTTGGGGGTCTCTGGCTCTCTGCGCGGCGGCGGCGTCCTCCCAGCGTCCTGGCCTCCGGCTCCACGCTAGCGAGGGAAGAGGCGGCTGTGCTGGTGGGCATCGCGGTGCTGCCGTGGGGGGTCTCCGCCTCCAGGCTGGGCGAAGTGGTCTTACTCGACCTCCTCCGCAGAGTGGGAGGCGGAGGGTTGAGCTTGGGGATGAACGGCTGCGACCTGCAGAAGCGAGAGAGGGACGGGGTGCATTTATTTATTTACTCATCCATTTTGCATTTATACTCCGCTCTTCCTCCAAGGAGCCCAGAGCGGTGTACGTAGTTGAGTGTCTCCTCACAACAACCCTGGGAGGTAGGTTAGGCTGAGAGAGAAGGGACTGGCCCAGAGTCACCCAGCGAGTCTCATGGGGCTGAAGGGGGATTTGAACTCGGGTCTCCCCGGTCCTAGTCCGGCACTCTTAATGACTACACCTTGCAGGCCAGTGGTGTGGCCACATTTGGAGCACTGCTGCCTGCAGTTCTGGCCACTGTATCTCAAAAAGGACCTTGTAGAACTAGCAGAGGGCAGCCAGGAGGCTCGGGGGGCCTGGAACCCCTTCCTGACGAGACAAGCCAACAGCACCTGGGGCTTCTCAGCCTACCAAAAGGGCGACGGAGGGGAGACACACTAGAGGTTTCTCTTCCCTGGCTCGCAGCACTAGAAACTCATTGCCAAGAAATTTAGGACCGACAAGAGGGAGGACACTTCCACACCGTGCACAATTGATCTGTGGGATTTTCGGGCGCAGGGTGTGTGTGGTGACGGCCACCAGCTTGGGTGGCCTTAAGCAGGGCTTTGGCAAACTGGTGGAGGACATATCTCTCGGTGGCTACTAGTCTGGATGGCTATAGGCCACCTCCAGGCTCAGAGGCCGGTGGCCTCCGAATTCTGCTTGCAGGGGATCAGCAGCAGGAGAGGGGGCCTGCCCTCTCCTTCTGCCTGTGGGCTTCCCGGAGGCATCTGGTGGGCCACTGTGGGAGATGCTGGACAAGAGAGGAGAACTGGTCTGGTGAGAGCAAGCAGGACTTGTCCCCGTGGCTAAGCAGGGTCCGCCCTGGTTGCATCTGAATGGGAGACTAGAAGGGTGAGCACTGGGAGATCTTCCCCTCATGGGGCCGCCTTGGGAAGAGCATCTAGGTTCCCAGTTCCCTCCCTGGCAGCATCTCCAAGACGGGGCTGAGAGAGACTCCTGCCTGCAATCTTGGAGAAGCCGCTGCCAGTCTGTGAAGGCAATGCTGAGCTAGATGGACCCAGGGTCTGACTCGGTATAGGGCAGCTTCCTAGGTTCCTATGAGAGGGGCCTTGGGCCTGATCCAGCAGGGCCGTTCCCGTGTCCTTATACTCCTTGCATGCGGAGGTGTGGCTTCAAAGCTACCCAGAGAGCTAGCCCATGAAAGAAAGCACGTGGCTGCCTCGTGGCATCCGCGCTGCTGCTCCGCCACGTGCCCCAACTGGGCAGTGCCACGCGGCGGCGGCCCCTGAGTGCTGCCCCCTGCTGGCTCCGCCAGGAATGGCCGCCTACCTCTCCTCCGGCACGGGCGCGCTGGAGACGCCGCACTTCTGCCGGCTGCTCCCGTTGAGCGAGGCGCAGTCGGCTGCCTCTGAGCCCTCGACGCTGCGCAGCCCGCCGGGCCCCTCCAGGACCATGAGGTGCTCGTCGCTCTCCCCGGCGCCGTTGGGCAGCGCCTCGCCCTTCTCCAGGTTGGCCAGGTTCAGGAAGGACTGGCAGCAGGAGCCCAGCAGGGCCACGGGGCTGCCCAGGACGCTGGCCGGGGTGGAGGTGGAGGGCAGGCTGATCTCCAGGCTGTAGTGGTTCTTCAGGTTGAGAGAGAGAGACTGCGCCAGGGTCAGGTTCTGCAGCGAGCGGTCCACTAGCCAGGAGAGGGAGGGAGGGTCAGCAGTGCCCCCGAAGAAAGCAAGCAAGCAGGCCACCCCCTCGGAGGAACCCTCCTGGGCCTGCATCGGGCCAAAGGCTCCATCTAGTCTCGCGTCTTCCTAAACCCCAGTGTGGCCCTGACCCCACCTTGTGGCCGGGAATCCCAGCCTTGATCCCTCCCGCTCAGCACGGACTGGCAGCAGCTCTCTAGGATTTCAGGCTCAGGGGTCCCTCCCAGGCCTCTCTGGAGATGCTGCCAGGGAGAGGACCTGGGGGACCCTCTGCAGGCCCGGCCGACGTCCTGCCCACGCAACCACGGCCTGCCCCGGCCGGGCACCCCCCGCCTCAGCAGAGCCCCGCGCCCTGGCCGGCTCACCTGGGTGCCGCCGCTGCACCTTGATCTCCAGCTCCTTGAGCTGCCGCACCAGCAGGGAGACGTGCTGCAGCAGGTCGCGGTTGGTCAGGAGCAGCTGGCGGACGCGGGCCTGCGCCTCGACGCGGGCCGCCGTCTCGGCCGACAGCTGGTCTTTCAGCAGCTGCACCTGGAGGGAGGGAGGGAGGGCAGGGGAGGGACTCTGGCGGAGAGGACCGAGTAGGCGGGCGAGCGCCCGGAGAGCCCTGCTGGATCGGGCCCCTCCTGCCCAGCCCCTGGAACGGAGGGCTCTGCCTTGGCGGGTGCCAGAGCCAGGGTCCCTCTGGCTCAGGGCCGCCTGCAGCAGCAGCAGCAGCTCTTCCGGGTCCTCGGCAGGAGCCTCTCCCGGCCCTGCCAGGGCTGGAACCGGGTTGCGCCTTCTCCGTGGCTCTCTGCAGCTGCTGGCTCCCGGTCCGTCTGGCTCAGTACTCAGTGCTCTCTTCGAGGGCTTCCAAAGGAAGGCCCTCCCTGCCTGCCTCCAGCACCCCGTTTCCAGCCGTCCACAGCCTCTCATCACTACGCGGCCAGGGTTCTCGACAGACTCTTCGGTCTCCACAAACTGAGCTGACCCCCACCCCCATCTCTTAAACAAAAAAAAAGCCACCCAAGCTGCTTGCTGCCGCTGTATCTTGAGGCAAGGAGTTCCGTGGGTTCGTTCCGTGCCCTGCTCACTGAGCACAGGCAAAAGGAGGACTCTCCCTCCCTCTGGCTGCAGAGTGGCCAACGTGAGGCTCGCCCGTCTCCCGCCGCCAAGGAGGGAGAGGAGCGCCACCAGGGCGGGGGGTGGTGGTGAGGGGCCTTACCTGAGCAACTGCCACCTGGGTCTGCTGCTGTTGTTGAAGGAGCTGGTGCTGGAGGAGCTGCAGGCAGTGCTGGGAGGCCAGCGGGGTGGCGTCGGCGTCGGTGGCGGAGCAGGGGCTGCCCAGGGGCTGAGAGGCGGAGGGGCAGAGGGAGCAGTTCTCGCTCTCCTGGAATCCCAAAGCGCAGCAACAGAGCGGGGAGGGAACGGTCAGCCTCTCCCCCACATCCAGAGGAAGGAAGGAAGGCAGGGGTCCTGGGGAGGGGAGGGGCCAGACCCCCTGCCTCCCCGCTGCCCTGATAGCCCCCCCCCACCCGCATTCCTTCCGGCTCTGCCTCTGGCCGGTGCTCACCTGGCTGCTCCTGCCCTTCGGGCCCTGCCCGGCTTTCAGGGCTCCCAGGTCAGGACCCGCGGGAGGGGGCTCACAGGGCCCGCAGTCCGGCACGCGCGTCCCCTCCTCGGAGTCGGCCGGGGCGTTCTCCCTGTCCGTCATCGCCAGCCCTGCCAGCTGGAGACCTGGAAGCGACGAGGCAGGAGAAGGGGGACTCTTAGCCCGGGAAGGGCAGCTGGGACGAGCGGGGCTCAGACACCCCCCCCCTTTGGCTATTCTTGGGGTGTCCTGCAGCGGACAGGGGTTGCTCTGATGGGCTTCCCCAGTAGACAGCCCCCCCACCCCCACCCGACAGCAGGTGCTTTTCTTGGGGGCCCCTCGTAATTGCCAAGACCTTGATGGCCTCTCAAGTCCGTCTCTCCTTCTGGAGGCCTGTCCGGGTACGAGTCCACCATTCCAAGTGAAGGCAGAAACCTGCCCATGCGGTCGCTTAAGAACCTAAGAACAGCCCTGCTGGATCAGGCCCCCCAAGGAGGCCCATCAAGTCCAGCCTCCTGTTCCCCACAGTGGCCCACCAGATGCCTCAGGGAAGCCCACGGGCAAGAGATGAAAGGGGCCTGCCCTCCCTCCTGCCATTACTCCCCTGCAACTGGGACTCAGAGGCATCCTGCCTTGGAGGCTGGAGGTGGCCTTTAGCTGCTTGAGCCCTTCTGGATAGTTAATGTGCAGGAGCCTGGCCTTGGATTTGCAAATCAATTCAGGAATTTATTTGCCAGGAAGTAGCCCTGAAAGCTCCACCACGGAGCCCAGCTGGTGGCTCTTTGGACACCCCCTTCAACTCCCAAAACCAACCGGAAGTTCCTTTCTCCTCCCTGGCACTGGCTAGAAGGGGAGGGGCCATCCCAGAGTCTAGCAAGCATGGTATTTATAGACTTTTGAAAAAGCGAATCAAAGCTCCAGCGGATGCCACCCGAAGCACAGCAAACCTTCCAGCTGCGGGTCCTCCGCGGAATTGTTGCTGGCCCCGTCGGCCTGGCCGTCCGCGTTCTGCAGGGCGTGTTGGAGGCTGAGTTTGTGGCAGACCTCAAAGGCTTGGCCCACCGTCCGCACCACACGCATGGCCTGAGTCTGGGGAGAGGAGAGAAGCCCCCTTCTCAGCATGGGCAGGAGCCAGAGGCGTTGAAAAGCCCGTCCTGGCTGGGAAATGGGGTAGACTGCCCTAGCCTGCAGGAGGTGGCTCTCCAAAGGACATCGTCTCTACTGGCGCACATGCGCAGGGCAGATTAAAATGCTGGCACCCCCAAGAAGAGAGTGCGGTGCGGGGGGGGGGGAGGAGACGAAAGCAGCGGGGGAAATGCCAGCCCAGCCCATCCAGCCAGCTGCCCCTCACCTTCTTCTTGGATTTGAAGACGTTGCAGCGGAAGGAATGGTTGGCGCCGTCTCGGGCGATGTAGCTGAAGATCTTCAGGTCCTGGGAGTCGTGCGAAACGTAGAAGATTCTAGAAGGGGGAGAAGAAGGGGAGGCGCCGAGCAAGCCAGGGGTGGCAAACCCTCGGAAGGCTGCCTTGGCACAGAGGGCGGCCAGCGGGCTGGAGGTCCCTTCTCTGCCTCTCCTCCTCCTCCGCCCCCCGGCAATCCGGGCTTTGCTCTGATGAGGCAATTACGGGCTTACCAGACCCAGCCACCTGGACCACAGGAGGAGCCCCGCAAATCTGGTTGGGCAGATTACGGTGGTGGCCCTCGGGCACCGACTTGGGGGATACCACTGCAGGGGAAGCATGCAACACCCTCCCAAAACACGAGAGACCGCGCTTTAGTTTTAGGAGGCGAGAGGGGATCCTGCAGCTCAGCCAGCGGAGGGAGGATGGGGGGACGTGAGGCCAGCCCATTGGATCACCAGCCTCTCATGGTACTGCTCATGTTCCCTTGGGGGCAGAGAAAGGGGGAGCAGTGGCCCCCGAGGAACACGGGGTCTCCTGGAGCTCCCGGGGGGGGCCTTTGAGAAGATGCCAGCCGGATGCCGAAGCCGTGGAGAGCTTCTCGGGAAGGGTCCCACCTTCCACCCACCCCCCGGTTCTTCGAAGCAGCCTACCTGTAAACAGGGTCGTGCATCACCACCATCGTGCCTTCGTCCCAGGTCCATTCCTTTCTCTGGGAAGAGAGTAAAAGCAAAGTGGCTCCTGGCCCCATCTCGCTGCATGCCGAATCTGTGCCCACCTGTGCAGGGGCCAGGGGCAGAGAGGCCGCGGCAGCCACAAGGAGGAGCAGCTCCCAAGCTGCCTTGAAAACCAGTGCTCAGGAGAAACAGCAGAAGGCCCCGCTCAGCGTCAGAGCTACACTTTCGTTGGCCGGGAAGCAGCGGGGCAAACTGAACCCCTAAACTGTATTTTAGTCTCATGGCTTCCCCAAAGAACCCTGGGGGTTGTACTTTGGTGAGCCTGCCGAGCAGGTTCTATGAGGAATCCCTTTAGCCACGACCTCACCTCATCCCCACGCCCCCCGTTTCCTGGAGAAAGGAAACAGCAAATAAACCGGCTGACCTCTGCAGTCTGGCTGCACCCTGAATCGATGACTGAGAGCTGAGGCCTTAGCAAAGGCTCTTCTCAGACGAGGCCTCTGAGCCTCTCCTCTTGCCATGTCTGTGAGCAGAACAGCCGCCCAGCAAGGGAGAGGCATTTGTAACGCCAGTGAGCATTCTGGTTAATGCCGGCCTTATTCCAGACCTGACTGACGTAAGGTTCACATGGCAAACCCAATAGGGGACCCCTCATTGCCGCTTCCTTTCCTAGCCATCGCCATAAATGTTTTGTCTCATTTGTGTCGCCGTATCCGTTCTCTGGGCAGGGGTTACACTGCAGCAGCAGGGGACTATGGCTCCTGTTTTCGAGATGGGAATACGGAGGCTGAACTGAGCGACGGACTCCCCCCAAAGACGGCCCATTGAGTCCAGGGCCGTAGTGGATCCCAACCAGTCTCCCGGGACCCCCACACAGGGCCTGGCTGCTGGCTACACTAACTCTTCCGGGACACATTTCCCTTCCTTGCGCTCCGCTTGGGGCTAGGGAGGTGGGCCCACCTTCTGCTTCTTGCGCAGAATCACCTTCACCCCGTCTACGGAGACAACGATGCTCACTTTCTTCTTCTTGATGTTCTTGGCCTTGAATTCATACTGTGTAAAGAAGGCAGAGAGAGAGAGAGCTTACAGGGAGAGGCCACGGCAGGCCAGGCCCCTGCAGATCCACGGGCCAGCTCGCCAGTGGCGAGTGCCCCCAGCCCTCTGGCGAGCAGCACCACAGAGATCTCCTCCCCAGCGGTCTCCTCTCCATGCCGGAGAAGGTCAGAAACCGCAGGAATCCTGCCTGAGCTTTCCCCTCTTGCTCGCCACCTTCCAGGGCCAGTGGCTGCCTCCTACGCCCTCTGGAGCAGGGTGTGCCCGAAAAGGATCCCAAGAAAGAGAGAGCGGACTGGGGGCGAGCACAAATAGTGGCTGGCTAGTGTGCTGTGCTGAAATGTGTGGGCCCCTGGACTTAGCTCAGGGGCAGAGCCTCTGCTTGGCAGGCAGAAGGTTCCCAGTCCCCTCCCTGGCAGCAGCATCTCCAAGACAGGGCTGGGAGAGAGACTCCTGCCTGCCACCCGGGAGAAGCCGCTGCCAGTCTGGGTAGACAATCCTGAGCGAGATGGACCCAGGGTCTGACTCCATCGAAGGCAGCTTCCTATGTTCTGCCTGGAGGTTTGAAGGGTGTTTTTATGGGGTTCAGCCCAAGTCAGGTTAATCAGTGCCGAGCAGTATTTTTAAATGACTGCTGTTCTTCCATCCGTGCACATGAAAAGCACAAAGCGGACAGGTCCTTTCCCCTCGGGGCTCAAAGTACAGAAACCGTGACAAGGGAAGGAGTGGAGGGAGGGAAAGGGAAGGGAGCTGAGGCAGGGTGAACGGAGCAAGAAGGTTCCCTTTCGTTTTGGTCGCACGTACTCTGGAGGCTTTCATGAGGTGGACTTCGAGAAGGAATCTGAAGGAAGTCAGAGGAGGAGGGAGTTCCGGAAGCTTATTGCTTGGAAAGCAAAGAGACGTGTGTGAGGCCAGGGCGGGTGGGAAGGCTGCTGGCATTTCAGCCAAGAGGGGTGGGGGTTGAGGGTGGCCGTCGGGCAGGACACAATCCCCACAGACCTTCAGAACACCCTCCCCTCCCACGCCCCCCTCTCTGCCTGAGAGAAGAACAGTGTGTGTCCCGTCCCCCCCCGCCGCTCTCTTTAAAGCACATAATTGCCAGCTTGGGAACGTGGAGCGAAGGAAGGAGCTCTCCGTCTCTCTGTCATTTGGCTTGGCGAGAGGAGCCAAAACGGAGCCGCTCGGCAGACGCTCTCCTGTGGAATGAGCGGCTGGCAGCGGGGCGGGCCTGGCCCGTCCACTGGGCAGACCTCGGCATTTGCCTGGGCCCCCTGTTCTTGAGGGGGCGCGTCAGCAGTGCCAGCTCTTCTTTCTCTCCCTCTCGCATGGCACCCCTGAAGAAGGCCTGCACTGGAGGGCAAGACAGTGGGCTATAGCCCTGCTCCCCCAAGGGCCCGCCGCGTATTCTGCGCCCCCCCCCCGAAGACACAGCTTTCTCTGCGCCTTGCACCTCAGCCCCCAAGAAACAACTCGATTCACAAGCTGCTCTGCCTCTCTGGAAGGTGACTAGCCTGCCATTCCCCAAAAGGGACGGTCTCCGGCAGGATTCCCCAATTAACAAGCAGCAGCACCTTTCCACCTCTGACGCGTTTTTGAGCTTTGCCCCCTATGATGCTCTGGGGCCACGGCATCCTCAACCCTGGGTGGGCTGGCCGTTGCGGGCCGGTCCATTGGCCTCGTGAATGAGCAGCCTGCAGGCTGAAGGGAAAGCCGGGGTTCTGCACTTCTTGGCTGGCGGGGCACCAAATCCAATCTTTGCCAAGGGCACCAAAAGCCCTGGGCTTCTGGGCACCTCCCGATGCTTTATAGAGCAAGCATTAGACGCACAACCGCCCGCCTCCAGCCTTGAACCCCAGGGCAGCCACAGCTGGGGGGCCAGTCCGGAGCACGGCCCAGCATCCACATCCACTGCCTTTATTGTTCCGCTGGTGGGGCCAGAAGCAGGGGGCACCCCACGCCTTACGAGAAATGTTAAAGAACCAAAACAAACATCTTCCAGTGCTTTTAAGAGGAAAGGTGCTTTGAAGCTGGCCCGGTCCCCAGACAGATAGACACGCACTCTTAAAACCCCACATGGGAGCAGGCACCAAGAGACAGGCCCCTCCGGTTTTCTTGGGTGTCGGTGTGTGTGTGTGTGTGTGGAGCCTCTCCTTGGGGTGGAAAAAGAGAGACCCGGCTGCAGAGGCTGTGAGCACTGCCAAGACACGCTGAGAGGCAGCGCCAGGGACTGTCGCCAGTTGGCGCCTGGCAGCTTCCGCCCGCAGCTCTTGCGTAGACTCGGCATCTCTGGGGCAACCGCTCAGTTGCGGGCGGAGGGGGGGGGGCTCTCTTCTGAACATCTTCCAGAGCTGCCCTCGACAGCAACCATGGGACTTTAGCATGTCCTTCGGTTGTGCCTGCAGGTTCTGGGATTTTAAGTAAAATGTGCCGTCGGGTCGGTGTCGACTCCTGGCACCCACAGAAAAGCCCTGTGGTTGTCCTTGGTAGAATCCAGGAGGGGTTGGCCATTGCCTCCTCCCGCGCAGTAGGAGATGACACTGCCTTTCAGCATCTTCCTAGATCACTGCTGCCTGATAGAGGTGCTTCCCATAGTCTGGGGAAACATACCAGTGGGGATTCGAACTGGCAACCTTCTGCTTGTTAGGCAAGCATTTCCCCCACTGCACCACTTAAGGTGGCTTCTGGGATTCTAGGCACGGACAAAAGGCCTACTGAATCTGCTTCGGGGCGTGGGATTCAACTCTCCTCCCTTTAAGAAAAAGACAAGTTCCTAGTCCACATGACGGGCAGGAGAGTGTGTCAGCTGTGCTCAGCACAATTACTTGTGCTCCAGCAGGATGCAGAGGGCTTTGGGGCCCTCCGTTGCTCCTCGGCAGAAGCAGGATACACCTGTGCGGCAAAGAGATCTGCAGAAACCCGTGTGTGGCAGAATCCAGCTCCTCTGGGTGCAGGATTTGTCTTCCTTTCCTTCCTGCAGGGCCAAATCCACAGGGCCCTGGCGATGCCTGTCACACTCTCGCCTTCTTCTTTTCCTGCAATCCTCATTAATTTTTCCTCCTGGCCTGTTCCAATTCACACACACACACACGCCTCCGCCATCAGTACCCTGCTGCGGAAGGCCATGGATGAATATACACCCAACTGCAAAACCCAAGTGGAATCTGCACCCCCGTGCACTTGCTGCTTAGGGGACGGAGGGCAGTGCAGTGGCTGTTCCCAACTTGATTCTGTCTTAACAGGACCCTCAGGCCGCCTTTAGTCCCAGTGTGCGCAAAACCCCACTGGCGTCCAAACTTCTTTGGCGTGTGGCCAGAAGCTCACAGCTTCACCAGTTAAACGTGTTAGCGCAGCAGCATAAAAGCATTTTCTGGCTGCTAATACCACTCGGTCCAGGAACTGCGCTGGGGTGGGAGAAGAATCCCTCTGCTGGAACAAACGACTGGTGCGCCTGTCCCAGCCTCCTGTTTCCAATAGGGGACAGCCAGATGCCTCCGGGAAGCCCGGAAGCCCAGCCCACCCCCCTTTCTTGGCCCCAGCAGCCAGTAGACTGCTCCTGCACAGGCAGTCTCTACTTAGACTTTCTGTTTTGAAAAGAAAGCCCAGGGCTTCTCTAGGCAACAGGGTCTGGCACAAGATCTTCGGGCAGCAAATGAGCGTTTCTTCATCCTGCATCTATTGACACTCAAGTCCTCTTATAAGGAGAAAGCAGCCAAAGAGGCATCTTATCTCTCCACTTGCACACTTTTCTAACCCTCAAAGCTCCACCTGCTTTTCAGCCTCTCCTTTTTGCGACTGCCTTCCACACCTTTGCCAGCCCTGTGTTACTCCTTTCAAAATGTATTATGTGGAGCTCAAAGGGGGGGCCTGCTGTGTTCAAAGGGGGGTGAAGGCAGCCTCAGCAAAGGGAAGGCATTTGCCACAGAGGGTAGCGGCAGAGGCAGAGGCAGCCTGGTTGGGCTTGGGGGCCGAGGGAGCAGCTCTTGAGCGATGCCGCTCTGACTGGGGAAGCTGGTGCAGAGGCACCGCCGAGAATGCGGGCAGAATCCGTAATGCAGCTGACTCCAGGTGAGGCTCTGCAGGAAGGCCAGGCGCCTGGCTGCCGCCGCCAGGGCCCTAAATAATGCATCCCCCTCTCCCTACTGCTGCTGCTGCTGCTTGCAAAGGAGCTCTCTGGGGCTGGGTGGATTTCCAAGTGAAACATGAGCCCCCCCCCCATCACCACCACCACTCACTTAGCCCAGAACTCTTGGAAAACCTCCTGAGCCGATATCCTGTGCGCGGCAGCCAGACTGGGTCTCTGGAGAGCAGGCTGGGCTTGAGACAGTGGGGGAGGAGGAGGAGAGCTGGTCTTGGGGTGGCCGGCATGAATCACCCCCTTCGCTAAGCAGGGTCCTCCTGGGTTTGCATTTGGGTGGGAGTCCGCCTGTGAGCACTGCAAGGTCTTCCCCACAGGGAATGGGGCCATCGCTCAGTGGAAGAGCATCTGCTTGGCACCATCATGCAGAAGATCATGGGTCCAGGCCCTGGCAGCATCTCCAGGTAGGGCTGGGAGAAGACTCCTGCCTGAAATGTTGGAGAGCCCCTGCCAGTCAGTGCTGACAATCCTGAGCCAGGTGGACCATCACAGTTCTAACCATTGACAGATCTTGTCCTCTTCCCTGAATCTGCCTAATCCACTCTTTAAGCCACCTGCGTCTGTGATAGCCACCATATCTTGTAGCAGTGAGTTCCACAAGCTAATTACATGCCGAGGGAAGAAGTCTCTTATCTGCAGCGCAGATTTTTGTTAGGTGACCCCAAACTTGAGCATCGAGAGAGAGAGAGAGAGAGAAACGTCTGTATACCCACACTCTGGCAGCAACCAGCCTCACGGGGTTGTAGAGAAGGCAGGCAATCTATACCCGATCTCGTTTGGTGGAATTTTCTCTTTACATCTTGGTTTGGAGAGTGAGTGAGTGAGTGTTGGGGGGTATGCAAGGCTTTAGAAACTCTGTGTTTTAAAAAACAATTTCTTTGCTAATATCACGCGGGTTCTCTTACTTGAATTATGCAAATCATGGGGCTTTGCATGCATTTTGCATAATTTTCTTTCCATCCTACCAAAGTCTAAGTCCACACCCAGCAGCATTAGCAGATTCAGTGGGCCTTTTGTCCTTGCCGGAAACCCCAAGACATGCAGGCACCACCGAAGGACATGCAAAGGTTTCATGGTTGCTACCTGGACCAAGAGCGAGAAATCAGAACAGGGAGCCGAGCTGGTCTTGCCTCCTCCCTGCAGCTCTTTGCAAGAGAGCACCCTTTGCACCCTTTTCTCCCTCACCACACAACCCCCCCCCCCGCCCTCCCCCGCCTTGCCACAGACAGTGATGGACGTTTTGCGGGCGAGGATGAAAAGCCTGCAGTTATGAGATCATGTTCCAGGCACGATTGATAACAGATGGGCTGATGGATCAGCCGGCAAAACGGGTAATCTCTAAGCAAGGGTGACCTTTTAATGCCGGGCGCAGGAGTGCTGAAACGGGAGTCCCAGAAGCCAGGAGGGGTCCCTGGCAAGACTGCTGCAATAACGCAAGAGTGGGTGGGCCAAGGAAGGGTCCTGGAGGTGCTGGTCAGCGGGACAGGCTCACGGCCCCTGTAGCAGCAGCAGGATATTCCCACTTGCAGGCCAGCAAAAAGGTCTCCGCGGACTGGATTTGGCCCCCAGGACTGGTCTACTCTGGCTGGCAGCAGCTCTTCAAGGTTGCAGGCTCAGGGGTCTTTCCCAGTCCTACCTGGAGATGCTGCAGGGAGGGAACCTGGAGCCTTCTGCTCCTCCGCTGAGCTCTGGCCTCATCCCTCCAGAGAATGGGAGGAGAGCTGGCCCTGTGGTAGCAAGCATGAAGGAGGATGTACCCTGGTTTGCATTTGAATGGGAGACTGAGCACTGCAAGATATTCCCCTCGGGATGGGCTGCTCTGGGAAGAGCACCTGCATGCTGAAGGTTCCAAGTCCCTTCCCTGGCAGCAGTATCTCCAACGAGATAGGGCTGGGAGAGAGACTCCTGCCTGCCACCTTGGAGAAGCCGCTGCCAGTCTGTGAAGACAATACTGAGCCAGATGGACCAAGGGTCTGACTCGGTAGAAGGCAGCTTCCTCTGCTGAATTCCTCGCTTGTGTGCAAGTCTCTCATCCAAATGCAAACCAAGGTGGGCCCTGCTGGTCAAGGCGTGGCCATTCACACTCGCTGCCACAAGACCGGTTCTCCTCCTGTTCTGCAGAAGCCCTGAACTTCTCCTGGCGTTGAACACGCCCGCTTTCAGGAGCAGAGCGCAAGGGAGCCCTCCGAGGCTCCAGAAGGCCGGCTTGGGGGTTGAACGGCTTCCCGCCGGACCTCACGGCAAGGAGGCGTCTCTAGGAGGTCACTGCGCATTTGGCAGGCTCCCTTACAAAGCCCAGCCAATTAGACTGATCTTGGGCAGCAGCGGAAACCTTTCGGCAGCGTTCAGGCCCCCTCATTCTGCATGCAGGGGAGGTATGTTCCGCGCACCACGACGCTGCGGGCAGAGCCGCTCCAGAATTCTGGACTAAAAATAGGCTCCCTGCTTCGGTGGCCAGAAACCAGAGCATTGTGACGCGCCACCCTGCGGGGGCCGAGATCCATTGTGCTAGCCTGGAGAGGGACTTTGTCTCTGGGACTGGGACCTCTGATTGGGTTGTGCGGAGGCACCGTGAACCGGAGCAGGGCTGAGTCGAGGCCTCGTGAAGTGGTCTTCTCGTGGCCGTGAGCATGGCCGGTTGCTAAGCAGGGCCTGCCTTGGCTTGCATTTGGATGGGAGACAACATGTGATCGCTGCAGGAGAGGAGAGGAGAGCTGGTCTTGGGGTAGCCAGCATGACTGGTCCCCTTAACTAAGCAAGGTCTGCCTTGGTTGTGTATGAATGGGAGACTACATGTGTGAGCTCGGGAAGAGATTCCCCTTAGGGGATGGAGCCACTCTGGCAAGAGCAGAAGGTCCCAAGTTCCCTCCCTGGCAGCATCTCCAACGAGATAGGGCTGGGAGAGAGACTCCTGCCTGCAACCTTGGAGAAGCCGCTGCCAGTCTGGGTAGGCAATACTGAGCTAGACGGACCAAGGGTCTGACTCGGTATTTGGCAGTTTCCTATGTTCCTAAGATATTCCTCTTGGGGGCAGGGCTGATGCTCAGCAGAAGAGCATCTGCCTGCTTGCATGTGGAAGGTCCTGGAGAGCCTCTGCTAGTCGGTGCAGCCAGTACTGAGCTAGACGGACTGAGGGCCTGACTCCGTGTGTGGCAGCTGCCGACGTTCCTACGGACTGCAAAGCCTTCGCCTTTCTTTCCCTTTGGATGTTCAGCTTGCCAAATGTCGGCAGCAAAAGTGCAGGGCACTTTGCAAGCGTCCCTTTTCCGTCCGCGGTGGTTCTGCGGGTTGGTTTGAATTCTGCCCCAAGTGTGCCCCTTTGCCCACCGAGCGTGTGTTCCAGCTGGCTGCTGCTTGCCCTCTCCCCCCACTGAGCATGCTGGCCCAGGCTGCCACGGAAGCCGCTGGCTGGCCGTGCTGCTGTGTCCGGCTGTAGCTCATCTGCCTTCTCCACTGCCCTGCAGACTGCCTTGCTGTCGCCCTGGGCCAGGGGAACATCTTCCCCATCTGGGTCCAGGTGCAGCCGATCACTGGTGCTCCCACTCTGGATCCAGAACAAACGGTGTGGAAGCCCCTTGCTTCACCTGTGGTGCTGCCAGGGATTGTGGGAGTCTGGGTGGTCCACGGTGAGCTGACGACATGGACCAGCATCTCTGTGTAGGGCTGGGGAAGACCCTCGCCTCGAGCCCTGGGGAGCCACTGCTAGCCAGAGCAGAAGATACGGAGCAACATAGACCCAGGGAAGACCACATCATCTAGGGACTGTTTTCGGCTGGCTGCAGAGCCCTCGGCTTGCAAGCAGAAAAGGAGCCTGGTTCAGCCTCGGGCAGCATCTCCAGGTCTGGCTGGGAAAGACCCCCTGGTGGTCCTGAGGCTGCTGCCAGTCCGTGCAGACCAGCTACAGCTAGCGGGGGCCACAAGGCTCCAACGCCGGCTAACGCAGATCCCTAAATTCTCCTCCAGACAGAGAACGCTGGACCGGACAGAGCCCTGATCCAGCAGGAGCTCTCCTCCTCCTGGAGCTCTCGTGCGCCTTGGGAAACAGAACCGGGCCCTGTCCAGTTTCACCCTGGAAGAGGGGTCAAGGGGGCCCTGAGGGGGAGGGATCCCAAAGACGGCAGCAGCCACAGGCAGCCCGGGCTTAGACAGAGGAGCCAGGCAGGGCACTGGCACCAGGAAGGACCCGCTGGCACTTGGCACGGCTGCTCTGCTGAACCCAGCCGGCGGCAGGAAGAATGGCATCGCTCTCTCGCTCTCTCTCTCTGGGTCCAAGTCGGGAAAGGGGCCGGCCAGGGGGGATTAACTCCGGCTCAGACTGTCACATCCCAATCTGCAACTCCAGGCAGCTAATAATAATCCAGAAGGGAGGATTGGGGGGAAAAAAACTAAAATGCAGGCTTAGCGTTGCCTTAAT
The DNA here is from genome assembly GCF_027244095.1 of Hemicordylus capensis. Taxonomy (NCBI): domain Eukaryota; kingdom Metazoa; phylum Chordata; class Lepidosauria; order Squamata; family Cordylidae; genus Hemicordylus; species Hemicordylus capensis. Next base: position 15,680,284 of record NC_069673.1, on the reverse strand, counting down.
GACAGGCGCCGCAGCAAGGCCAGATTTGCATTCCGCTCCATGCTCTGAGCGGCTCCTGGCTGGTTTCGGAGGGAGGACATTTCACTGAGAAACCACCCCGGGGGAGGGAGTCAGAGAGAGAGAACTGTGGGTTGCTCTTTCCCTGCCTCGGTCCCCTGCCTTCTGATGGAGTCACAAGGTCCAAAGAAACCAAGAGAGGGCCAGGGATCCTCCCCCCCCCCCCGTTTCCAGAGAAAAACCTCCCATTTGCCAATATTTCACCGGAGAGCAGCACCATCCATTCCTTGGGTAGTCACTGCTAAAGAAGTGGGGGTTCCCAAGGCTGAGCCCCCAGATGTTGCTGGACTACAGTCCCCATCATACGCCCCTGTGGCAGTGGACGATGGGAGTTGAAGTCCAGCAACCTCTTGGGGGCCCAACCCTGGGAACCCTGGCCTCAGCCGGGTAATTAACTACTTAGTGCTTGGGGACGCCTCCACTAAGGAACGGGCCCCTGCACCAGAGGCCTGCCGTGCAGCTCCATGCAGCCACGTTCCCGGCCCCGTTACTCTGCTGCAGGAGCTGCGTCCCGGGGTCGCTTCCTCCCAGGAACCGTGGGAATGGCCGTCCTGTGAGCAGTTGGGCAGATTCGCTTTCCAGGAAACTTCTCTTCCCCGACTGCCTCGGCTGGGAGCCACCGGAAACTGGTTCCTGGGGGCCCCTCCTCACTCAGGGAATCTCCGAAGCAGTTTCTATCCAAGGGGCAGGGGAGATCTGGCCCGAAAGACAAGGACAAAGGCGCTTGGCACAGCTGATCAGGGGATGTCAAGGGATGGAGCTTGCAGGGAGGGAGGGAGGGAGCCCCAGGCCTCTGCTGCAAGAATGACTGGCAGGTTTCCCCACATGGCCCCTGTGCTCTGTCGCCAGAGCATAAGCCCTTAAGAGGCAACAGCTGTTGGGAAATGGGATTGTCCGCCTTGGCCCGCCCCCTCTGGAGACCCCTCGCTCCGAGAGGCCGGCAAATGGCATGCCGGCTTAGTCCCAAGGGACAGGAGCCATCTTTCCCGTCAGGTCAAGAAGATGGGTTGCGGGAGGTCAGACTTGCCTATCTCCCCCCCCCCGCCCCCGGGACCGGCTGAGCAGAACGCTGCAGGCTCCGTAGGAAGCTGCCTTCCACAGTTAGCCAGTCCCTCGGACAGGCGAGCTCAGTCCTGTCTGCTCTGCCTGGCAGCAGCTCCTCTTTGGAATAGGAGGCAGGAGGTCTCTCCCAGCCCCACCTGGAGACGCGGCCAGGGATTGAACCTGGGACCTTCCGCATGCAGAGCAGAGGCTCTTCCACTGAGCTCTGTCCCTCTAGCCTGGGGCGGGCAACCTTGGTCCTCCAGCTGCTGCTGAACTATCTTTAGAAAGACCTTGTAGAACTGGGAACGGTGCAGAAGAGGGCAACCTGGATGATCAGGGGCCTGGAGCACACACACACCCCGCCTTATGAGGCCAGGCAGCAGCATCTGGGGCTTTTGAGTTTGGAGGAAAAGACGACTGAAAGGAAACCTGAGAGAGGTGTATAAAATGCATGGTGTGGAGAAAGTGGAGAGAGAGACATTTTTCTCCCTCTCTTAGATCACTAGAACCAGGGGTCATCCCAGGAAACTGATTGCCAAGAAATTTAGGACCAACAGAAGGAAGTGCCTTTTCACACAATGCATAATTAACCTAGGGAATTCTCTGCCACAAGATGTGGTGGCGGCCAAGAACCTGGACGGCTTTAAAAAGGGTTTAGACAAATTCATGGAGGGCAATGGCTACTAGTCTGGTGGCTATAAGGCAACCCCAGCCTCAGAGGCAAGAGGCCTCCAAATCCCAGTTGCAGGGGAGCAGCCACAGGAGAGAGGGCATGCCTTTGCCTCTTGCCTGTGGGCTTCTCAGAGGCATCTGGGGGGCCACTGTGGGAAACAGGAGGCTGGACTGGATGGGCCTTCTTGGGCCTGATCCAGCAGGGCTCTTCTGATGTCCCTACAACTCTTACCATCTTCAGCCACAATCAATGCAGCAAATATTTATGTACCGCTTTTCAACAAACATTCCCAAAGCGGTTTACATAGAAATAAATAAATAAAATGGCTCCCCATCCCCCAGGGGGCTCAGAATCGGAAAGAAAGAAAGAAAGAAAGAAACATAAGACACCCACCAGCAGCAGCCACTGGAGGGATGCTGTGCTGGGGACGGATAGGGCCAGTTGCTCTCCCCCTGCTCAAAGAGAATTGCTACTTTCAAAAAGTGCCTCTTTGCTCATTGAGCGGGGGATAATAATAAATTGTGCCTGGGGATGATGGGAGTTGTAGTTCAACAGCAGCTGGAGTGCCAAGGTTGCCTATCCCTTTATCTAGCCCCATCCTGACTACTCTGACTGGCAGCAGCTCTCCAAGGTTTCAGACAGAAGTAAATCCCTCCTAGTTCTGCAGCTGCTGGAGATCTTCCAGGGCTCACCCTTCTAGTCTCCCATTCATATGCAACCAGGGCGGACCCTGCTTAGCTCAGGGGACAGGTCATGCTTGCTGCCACCAGACCAGCTCTTCTTGGCTGCATTCCTTTCCAGGGCGATCTGAAGGCTCCCTGGTGCTCAGAGCAGGGCTGGGGTTTCTCCCCTTCCCCGGGGCTGGGTTTTCCGGAGGGGTTTGCACTCCAGCTCCCAAAAGGTGCTCCTGCACCAATCCAGTTTGGTCCCGTGAACGCGCACACGGGCGGCTTGCCGGCCCCGACACCCACTGCCGGGAATCCAGCGGAGCAGGGGACACGCTCCGGCCTGCCTTGCGAGCAGCTTCCTCTCAGAACTAGGCAAGGAAGAACGCGCCCCATCCTGCCTCCCCGCACGCTTCCGCTCCGAGAGGCAGGAGGGGAAAGAAAACACAGCCCATCTGTGGAGCTGGAAACGGAGGGGCCGCTTGGCTGGCCAGCCGCGTGCATGCCTGAGAGAGCCAGAGAGAGAGAGAGGCCGTGCTCCCCCCCCGCCCCGCCTCCAGCATGGCTCCTGGCTGGCTTGGTCCACCCCCAGCAGCCAGGCGGCCTGCGGCTGGCTTCTGTTCCGGAACGGGGCCTGGAAGCCAAGGCAGAGAGGGGAGGCTGTGCCAGCCAGCCCCCTTGGCGAGGCGGGGCGGTGTTCTGGGGGGAGCACCGGGAACAAGAGAACATTTGGTCTCCTTTCCCAGCTTCCGTCTCAGCACATGAGAAACAGAAGCGACTTCAGCGCCTGGAGGGGGAGAGAAAGGGAGCTCTTGGCACTGACTCACCCGGATCCTTCTCATCGCTGCCACGATCTCCACGCGGCTGTTGGGTCTTGGCACGTCCAAGCTGCCGATGTACTAAGGGCGGGGGAGAGAATATCCATTATTGGTCAGACTCTGGACACAGCTTGCTTGGTGGCAGGGCTCCGGTGCACGCGTGGAGCTCCAGGCAGGCCCTGCTCTCCTTGCTCCCATGCCTGGGAACGCACGGCATGCTGCGCCCATGGAGAATCCCTCTGCACTGGAGCTAATGGGGCAGTTGCGGCTGGCGCGGAGCCCCACGTGTGCACTGGAGCCTCTGAATCAGAATGTAGGTTGTGTGCCTTCTGGGGACAGGAGGCCACATCTATTTAGTTGTTATTTTTTCTGTGTAAACTGCTTGAGAACTCTGGTTGAAAAACAGTACACAAATATTTGTAGTAGTAGTAGTAGTAGTAGTAGTAGTAGTAGTAGTAATAATAATAATAATAATAATAATAATAATAATAATTAATCAGCACCGACTCTTCTAGGAACCCCAGGGGGTGTTCCCTATCCGTTCGTTTGCACCCCGCTCCTTACCCCAAAGGCTCAAGGCTTGCCGTGGCCGCAGTGTCCAAGAGAGACAGCACCCTTCGGGGCGAAGGGTGGTTTGCACTGTGGTGGCCACAAATTATTGGGGCCGTGGCTCGATTTGGAAAGGCTTTTGGTTCTCAGAGGGAGAGAGTCTTGTTGCTGTTTTGGTGAGGGCTTGTTTCCTACGAGGAGGTGGGAAATGTGCCGCCAGTTGTGTGGCAGACTGCACTGGGGAGGCGTCCCAGGCCTGATCCGAGGCGCAGGGCCTTCCCTCGGAAGCCCTTCCCGGCTTGGGACTCACAGAGTTTGAATCCAGAGCAGGATTGAGGGGAGGCTTGCTTGGGTGTGTGGCGGGGTGGGGGGAGGAGCTGACGGCTCCGGGAAGCCCCACAGAAACCCCACAACCTGCCGGGGCAGAAGCAGTCGTACCCTCAGTGGCCGGTGGGTGGGTTGGGATTCCGGCCCCGCCGATCCCCTTTCTCCACTGCGGCATAAAATGCCTCCCCGCACGGTCCAGCAGCTCGGTTGCTCTGTTAAAATGTAAGCTTGCAGAAAGCGCTTGGTGCCGGCGGGGGGGGGGGGCGCGAGGGGAGGGCGTGGAGTGTCTCGAAAGGTCACGGGGCTCTGCGGCTTCTCCTCCGGGAGATGGGTTGGTCAGGACCAAACTCCCGGGAATTTCAGCAGGACTTGGTCAGGACTACCTTCCTCTGGGTGTCCTTTCAAGCCCAGGAAACAGGTGGAAGAGCCCCCCAGGAAGCCGTTTCAAGGCCCTGTGCCTTTGCATTTTCCCTCCCAACTTTTAGAAAGGAGGCACATGAATGCCCCTGGGGTGCATGGTCATTTGGCAAACACCCTTCCCAGGACTTTTAGACTTTGCTGCGGTCGGGAATGAAGACCTGGAGGAGGAGATTCCCAGCCACTGAAATGCAGTGCCTTAAAACACACACACACACAACCACACTCGGCTACCAGTCTTCCAAGCCACCCAGACAAGGGACCGAGAGGGCCCACTCTGGGCCTTTAAACGCTCTCTTCCCACCCTCCAAACAGCCATGGTTTCTATGGCTATACAGGATTTGCATGCAGAGGCCAATATGGGAATGCCTCCCTTCTCTTTGCGGCGCAGGCTCTTCTTCGTCTGGATAACCTGCAAAGATTCACAACTAACTTCGCGCAAAAGCGGCCGTCTCAGTTTCCCCTGCCATCCCCTCCACAGCAGTTTTTGTGCAGATTTGACAGCGAAACAGCTCAGCACACCCTGGGATGGAAATGCATCCGGGGTGTGTGGGTCAAAGCATGCCAGCTTGCAAAGCTGCAAAGAACTCTTCCTGGGGCAGAATGAAAACCGGAAGCTGCCGTATCCGGAGTCCAGCCATTGTTCCGTCTTGTTCAGGATTGTCTGCACTGACTGGCAGCATCTCTCTAGAGTTTCGGACCAGGGGTCTTTAGCACTTCAGACCCTCCCCAAAGGGAATGGAATTAGTGTGTCTTTGCTTGCACTCTACACAGAGGCAAAGCTAGTTAGAGATACCCAGCTGGTCCCAGTTCCAGACCATCCGAGCAGATAACATTGCTGTGGGAGTATTCAAATATATATATATTCAGGCCTATGCTGTGTTGGTATCTTGAAGGGGTTCTCAATATTTTCCATCCTTGTAAATGTCATCACTGTGACAAATGTTTATGCTGCATTTCTTTACATTTGCAATGGAAGCTTTTCCTCCCAGGCCCACCAAGAACCAGCCTGTTTTCCATTCTGCTTGATGAAGAATTCTGTGTTACCTCTAAAGCTTGCATATTGTTTCTCCAACAGGAACTTGAAGCCAGATTCCGGGGGTGTAGGGAGCAAGCGTCACCCATAGTGAATAATTGACGCTGTATAGAGGACTAGCTAGCTAGCTACAGGTTTCTTAAAATAAAATACCCACCCACAGCCCAAACTAGGCGGAATTCTAACCAGATCCTTCAGTGCCCCTGAAGCAAACCGGATTCCTCCCCTCCACCATTTCAGGCTTCTAATTAATCCTGCGGGGAAAAGGTCCAACTCATTTAAACTTCTGAATGCAAAGAGATTTAACTATTTAAAACACCAACTGTCCCCAGCTCAAGTGGGCAAACCAGTTTACAGAGAGCAAAATCAAACAGCCCGGCTGACCTCCTGGAGTGGGCCCGCCCCCCCCCCCCGCCAACTTTCTTGGCTGCAGTTCATCAAAACAGAATGGAAAACTGGCCGGCTGGGCGGCTGTGTTTTTCCCTCTGCAAACCCAACGGCAGCCTCCTTTTGAGAGCAAGGGATTTGGCCGGCCGGCCCCAACACCAGCGTGGGAAGCGCAACCGGGGAGAAAAGAGACCCCACTCGGCGGCGCCCGCTGAAGCTTGGCCTTTGCGCACGTGCGAGGAGGCGGCACCCGTCCTCCATCCTCCCACAGTGGGGCAGGTAGGCTGCCTCCAAGCGTGGAGGCTCCCTTCCTGCCATGCCTGATAATAGCCACGGCCTGTGCGTCTCTCTCCAGACGGCTTTTCAGCCGGAGTTCGCTAAGCGGATGCCCAAGGGAGCGGCCTCCTGGCCGCGAAGAAGGGCTCGCCAGCGCAACGATGGAAGAGCCACGGAAGGGCTGCTGCTGCTGCTGCGCTGGGGCTAGAGAAGGAGGCCAGTTGCTCTGCTCTGCCCCCCTCCCCGGGAACCCCCACTTTGCTCGGCTGGCAGGGAAGGAGCTGGAATGGCCCAGGCGGCCCTGGTTGCGCCCCGCAGGCACCGCCAGCCACTGGTGTGTTGGGCATCCCCTCCACGACTCGGGCTCCCCCGCGGCGGTCTCTCGCACTCCCACTCCCGCTCCCTCATCCCCGGCCACAGTGGGGACAGGGCGGCACTCTGCACATGCTCGCAGGGCCGGGAGCACCCGTCCCGCCCCGCTCCAGGCTGGTCCCCCCTCCCCGCCCCTCGGGGTCGCGGCGCCTGCTGCCCGTGCCGAAGCCAGCCCGAGGAGGAGCGGCTGACCTTGGCCTGGAAGTGGATGCCGTGCTCGAAGGCTTGCTCGCTGTGCAGCGGCACCCGGGAGTCGCCCGCGTCGTCCACCAGGTTGTAGCGGTTCTTCAGCTTGACCGGCATCGTCGTCGTGGCGCTGCCGGCCCCGCGGAGCAGCAGGCAGCGGCGGCGGCCGGGCCTCCCGACGCGGCGCGCCCGCCCCGCGCATCCCCTCCTGCCCGCGCGCCCGGCGGCAGCTCCGGAGTCCGGCGCCGCTGGCTGCCCGGGGGCTCCTCTCGGGCTCGGCGGCAGCGGCGGCTGCTGCTGCTGCCCGGGACCGAGGAGGAGGCGGAGAAGCGCAGGCTCCTCCCGCGCTGGTGATGATGCGCGGCGGCGGCTGCTGGGCGGAGCGCGCTGGGGAGGGAGCCCGCCAGCCAGGCCCGAAGAGAGGAGGAGGCGGCGGCGGCGGCGGCGCTGGCTGGCCCTGGGCGCGCTCCGCCTCCTCCGTGGCAGCGGCAGCGAGACAAGAGGCCAGCCCGGAGGAGAGCCAGCCGTCTGCACCCCGCGCGGCCTGACCGAGCAGCTGACCCCAGAGCCAACCCGAAGGTGGCTGCGGAGGGACCGCGAGCCCCACCCCCGGAAGGGAGGCCTCTGGGCCCGGGCAGGGGCGGCGGCTGGCTCCCTGCCCGCAAGGGGCCTACAGTCGGGAAAGAACCCCGAGCAGGGAAGCGGCGCCAGTCCCTCCGCCTGCTACCACTGCTCCTCCTTCCACGCGCCCTGCCTGGCCCAGTTGCTGCTCCCGTCCCCGATGGTTGCCCCCCTGGTGCCAAAGAGCTTGGTGGCAGCATCACTCATTGGGGGCCTCGCCCAGTTTGGGGGCCTGGAGTTTCCTTTGGAGCTCTTTTGCTGGCCTGGCCTGGCTAGGCTCCTAATTCCTCTTGGTTGGCTGGTGGTTCCCCGCTGGCCCGGTGTTCTCCTAACTTTTCGATTAACTGGGCGCGGGCTATGAAAGGCACAAGTCCCAAGGAAGCCATCGCCTCGAGTCTGGCCTAGAGTTGCCAGCTTCTCAGTCCACCCCTGTGCCTGTGCCTTGAACAGCCGCCTGACCAGCTGGCATGGGCCGCCGTTTCTGTTATCTCTACGCTTGGAAGAGCTGCACCTGATGGATGAAGCTGCTGTTAGGCACCAGAGCAGGCCAAGCAATATTTCCGAGCCAGTTGGCAACCCTGCGATGTGTCTGGTGAGGTTTCTGGTGCAAAGCATCACGCCTCCAAGGACAGAGTGACCTTATCAGTCAGGCCCTGCTTAGACGCAGCTAGTCTGTCTGGCTCTTTCCTTTCTGTCACATTGGGAGGACACCAGAGACGTAAACTGTTTTAGGAGCCATTTCCTCTCTGCAGTGAGCTGGCATTCTGCAGGGCGAGGAGAGGCCGGGAGAATTCTCAGCACCGTTCCAGACTACAATCCCCAGGATTATTTGGGGCAGGGAAAAGCCCTGACGGAGTAAAAACTGATTTTTGCCGGCTTTTAAATCATGGCAGACACCAACCTGTGTACTTGCTTATTTGAAATATTTTCATCCCCTCCCTCCAGCACACTGCTGCTCGGGGCGGCTTACAAGAAAAGCATAAAATCCACGACAAAAGAATAAAAGTGTAGAAGGCAATGAAATTCAAGGAATCATCCCAAAACACAGTAAAAAGACCGAGCAGCTCATGTAAGGCGAGTCGGACGGCATCCAGGATTAAAACGAAACGGCAGCTACAGCCAGCTTCTTTTCAAAGGAAGGTTTTTAAATTCTTTTTTAAAAAAACTAAACAAAGAGGTAGACGGGCAAATGGAAGGACGGTCGCCCTGCTGGATCAGGCCCACGGAGGTCCAGCCTCCTGTTTCCCACAGTGCCCGCCCCCCCCCCCCGGCCAGGCCTCTGGCAATTTTCCCACAGGCCAGAGGTGAAGGCTGCTCCCCTGCAGCTGGGATTCGGAGGCCTCCCACTCCTGAGCCATCAGGTCAAGGAGCCCTTGCCAGGCTCCATGATTTTGCCCAAGCCCCGCTTAAAGCCATCCCAGCGCGGGGCCGAGAATGCAGCCATGGCCACCTAAGAGCCCTGGCACGCACCACACCCACAGAGATGGGCGTTTTCCGCATGCCTGCTTCTGCAGCCCTGGCCCGCCAGCCTCCTTCACGCTTGGCTAGATCCCGCGTCCTTCTCCTGCAAGAGGCCTTGGAAATGGAGACCCGTCGCCGGCAATTAAGCGCCACCCCATCACCCTCTGCCGCCCAAACCGCCCTTCCGAAGCGGGCGGCGCAGCCCTGATAGGTCGCTTGCCTGCCGGCCAATGCGAAGTGCGCTCCCCCACTGGGAGCCGAAATGGCGCAGAGACCAGTTGTGTCGACCGAGCAGATGGCCTCTCCTGACAGACACATTTTCTCAATGGTCGGTCTCTGGTTGGTCTGCAAAACCCACCCAGCAAGGCAAAGCCGACCTAGAATTTCAGATGGGCGGTTGTTGGGACGCCGAGGGCTTGCCTTCCATTACGGACCCAAATAGATGAGGCCAGGAAATTGCCTCGAGCCCATCTAGGGCAGGGAGGGCTGGAGTGAAGGTGAGGAGGCTGAGCGCTACGCCATCTGCGCGGCCCCTTTGGAAGCAGGATCCTGGCCTGGATGCTCTGCTCTGATCTTACAGAGAATTAGACCCGTCTACTCAGAATTTCGCTCTCAGTAGCTATGATGGGTAATAATGGAACCTCCTTGTTCAGAGACAGTCTACCTCGGAGCACCAGGTTCTGGAGACAAGCCACCACCTTCACATCCTGCTTGTGGGTCCCCCCGAGCCATCTGGCCAGCCCCGGGGCCCTCAACAGGAGAAGAGGGCCTGCCTTCATCTGCCTGCTTGCAGGCTTCCCGGAGGCATCTGGTTGCCCATTGTAGTAGGAACCCGGATGCTGGACTAGAGAGGTCTCCTCGGGCCTGATCCAGCAGGGCTGTCCTTATGCTCTTAACCTTGGGTCTCCACATTGTGTTGGACTACAACTCCCACCATCCAAAGGCCTTTGTGGCTGGGGGTGTTGGGAGTTGTAGTCCAGTATCTGGGGGCCCAAGGCAGAGAAACTCTGGGCTAGCCCATTTCAGAAACGGAATACCAGGCACGGTGGATCTTGAGCTGACCCCTGCCTTTAGTCTGGTCTCTGTGAGCCAGATCCTCGGCAACCACACCCTGCGGCTGGCAGGCTGCGTTTTGGGAGTCCTTGCAGGGAACCCACTGTGGGGGAGCTGTCAGGAAGACGCCGTGGGGCCGGGGGAATTTCTGGGCTTGCCCAGCAGACCTCGGACCTCTCCAGCAGAGGCCAGAGTGGCGTTCAGTCCCTGCATTTTCCTCTCCGGCTCCGTGCTGGGGGCTGTTTTCGCCCCTGTGGAGCGGAGCGGGCTGCAATGGCCTCCTCTCTCCGCACATGACTGCTAGGGACAGCCAGCACATCAGGCACCTCACTTATCCCCCCAGGAGAGAGGAGGCTCTTCTCCACGCGCCTCCACATGAGCCCCCAGGTCTCCGGTGGTCTCTCCTTGCTTAATCCAAGTTGCAGAGGCTGCTCTGGCCTCCGAGTGGGGCGCCTCTCTCTCCTGGCGTCTGCGTGGATGTTGGCGTGGGACGAGCACAGAGCTGCTGCTGCTGCTGGAGCTTGCCCTCCCTAGATCCCTGGACTGCCACTATCTGCTTGAGGGGCACCTGTGGGGAAAAGGCAGGCCGGGTGGGATCTTGCCCCCCCCCCCGAAACAGTTCTGCGGCGCAGAAGGCTGCCTGCTGCACAGCCCACCCTGAGTGGGGATCTGTGCATTCATCCTGCTCCTGGCATCGACATCAGCGCCCAGGCCTGTGTGGGCCAGTGGGGCTGGAGGAGGCTACCCTTAACTCTGCCCTCACGCGCACCATCTGGCCTGGCTAGTTCTCATTGAGCCAAGAAGGGGGGGGGGAACGGTGCCTCCCCAAATAAGCCAACAAAACCCATTCCTGGTTCCAGTCCAGGGGGTGCAGAGGCCACTGTGCCCCACCCATCAGCCAGGGCTCTGGGATTCTCACCTGGCCTCCAGGCAGGCAGCTTTCCAAGCCCTCCGTGCCAAGGCCTTGCTTGCCAATGATGGCTTTTCCACCTGCAGGCTGCCCTTACCCTTTCCAGCCTCTGGTCCTCGTTTCCCTCCTGCTTTGGGAACATGGGAACAAGCTGTCTCCTGCTGAGTCAGACCCTTGGCCCAGCTAGCGCAGCACTGTCCACACTGACTGGCAGCAGCGGCTCCCGGGGGCCAACCAACCCCGCCCTCCTGGGAGATGCTGCCAGGGAGCGGACGGGGCCCTTCTGGCTGCAAAGCACATGCTCTCCGCGCCCGAGCTGTGGCCCCGCTCTGTTGTGGGAGCCCCGCCCGGAGGCTTGGAAGAAGGCGGCGGCGTGGGGGAGGGGGGCTCCGCAGAGCTCTGCCCCGCCCGCCCTCCTGCACATCTCCATGGCTGCCCTCCTCCTCCTCCTCCTCCTCGCCATCACGGGGGAGCCCCATTGTGAGGTGGTGGGGCTGAGCGGGAGGGCTGGCCCGCCCGTGGCTGCCGCCGGGGCCGTCAGAGCAGCAGCAGCGCCAGAGGCGCCCCCCGGCCGGCGAGCCAAGCTCTGACCCGAGGAGGGCGTCGTCCCGGGCGGGGGGAGGAGGGCCGCCGGCCTGCGAGGAGGAGGAGTGCCGCGGCGGGGCCTGGGCCGGGCGCGGCGGCGTCCCTGCTCCCCTGGCAACTGCCGGGCACCCGCAGCAGCAACAGCAGCAGCAGGACGCGGCCCCGGCCCAGGCCTGCGCGGCCCCTCCCCGGCTAGCGCGCTGGCCGGGCCGCCGCAGGAGGGGGGCCGGTGCGCGGCGTGCGCCCTGCTGCAGCTGCTCGCCTCCGCCCCGGAGGGCCGCCGGCGCCGCTCCTGCTGCTGCTGCGCGGCCCACCTCGCCCCAAGCGGCGGCGGCGGCGGCGGCGGCAGCAGCCCGGCGGCCACGGCAAGGGCTTGGGCGCGCGGCTCCGGCCCGCCTGCTTGTCAGGGGCCCGGCGGGAGGAGCGCAGCCGAGCCCCCGGCAGCAGCAGCAGCAGCAGCAGCTGCCCCGGGAGGAGGAGGAGGAGGCCTGATGGAGGCGGCGGCGGCGCGGCACCCGCGGCCTGGAGCCCAGCCGCCGCGCGAGGCGGAGGAGGGCGGCGGCGGCGAGGAAGGCGAGGCGGAGGCGGCGGCGGGGGGCAGCTCGGGCTCCAGCTCCAGCGGGCGGCGCTGCGGCCTCGGCCTGCGAGCGTGGCGGGGCGCGGCGGCGGCGCGGCGCGGCCAGGGCTCAGCAGCAGCCGCCGCCCACGACGGGGCCCGGAGCGCCCACCTGCAGCCACGCCACGCCGCAGCCGCCGCCCGCTCCTCCCCGCCGCGCCCGCCGCCGCCGCCCGCGGCCCGTCACCGTGGACAGTTCCAAGGCGCGCACCTCCCTCGAGGCGCTCCGCATCAGCCTGCGCAGCCTCCGCTGGAAAGAGGTAAGCTGGGAGGGAGGGAGGCGGCCCCTCTTGGCTCTCCGGCCGGGGACTGGGAGCCGCTGCCAGCCCGAGCCGACGGAGGAGCAAGGGCGCGACTCGGGACTCGGAGGCAGCTCTGCAGAGGGGAGGGCTCAGGCCGCCTGGTCACGCTCCTCCTCCCCAGATGTGGTTGAACTACAACCCCCATCACCCCCTGCTTTCGGCCATGGGGGCTCAGGCTGATGGGAGTTGTAGTTCAAGAACATTTGGGAACCTCGGAGCTAATGCATGCATCCGTGAGGTCGGCAAAGATGAGCCCAGACTGCACTGCGGTTCTGAAGGAGAAAAGCTGCTTCCTGCGGGGTTTTTTTTTGGGGGGGGGGCGGGGCGGTGAGAGATGCCCACCTCACCTGTCCTGCAGAAAGTGTGCTAGCAACACCCTGGTATCCAAAAGCAGACTGTATCTGTATGTCATATGGAGACCACTTGGCTAGCTCTCCTATAGCTCTTGAGAGATCCGTCTTTCCTGGCTTGTGTTAAGGCTAAGCTAGTCCTCATCACCTCTTCTTGTGGCAGTGAGTCCCATAATTTAATTCAAACGATCCCCGTTCCGCCCAGAATAGTGTCTCTCCTGTGGCCGTTGATGGTGCCTCCTTTGAGTGTGTGGCCCTCTTTCTCATACCTTTTGCTACGTGAACCGCATGGACAACCTTTTGTTGAAATGGGGTTTGAAAACATTTTAAATAAATAATAATAAACTGCTGAAGGATTGCTAGGCAGAGGGGTAGTGAAACCTGATGGTGCTGCACTGAGTTTGTGTGGGTCTTTTGCCCGACATTTTGTCCCAAATGACTCCTTGTTGGGGTCTCTGTCTTGGACCTCTGTCCCCATCTTTGGCCCAAGGACTAGCAACTGTATTCCCAAAGAGTGGCCTGTGTGTGGCAGCGGGGTCAGAAATGGCTTCTTATCGGGACATCCAGCTAAGACCACATTCTCTCCCGCCCGTCTGTAAAATCGAAATAACTGTGTAGCTTCCCTCAGAGAGCAACAGAGAACAGGTCCGCTCCATCTTCTGTGTGACAGCCCTTCAGATATTGGAAGACCGCTGTCGTCTCTCCCCTTAGTCTGATCTTTCTCAGGCTAAACATCCCTGGCTCCTTCAACCTTTCCTCCGAGGACACGGCTTCCAGACTCCGCACCGTCTTTCTTGCCCTCCTCCGAACCCCTTCCAGTTGATCATTATCCTCCTTAAAATGTGGGGCCCAGAACTGGATACAGTATCCCAAGGGATGCCTGATTAGCAGTCTAAGAGTGTATTAGCTTTTTAAGCAGCCGTATCACACTGTTGGCTCATGCTCAGCTTGTTTTCTGCTCAGACCCCTAGATCTTTCTCATGTGTCCTGTTGCCGGACCAGGTCTTCCCCATCACATAACCCCATCCGTCTTTGGGGCCTCCGGGTGTCTTGCTTGAAAAGTGGCAGAAATCCATCTTGCGATTGTGGGGACAGGGAGGGCAGTCGAAACAAGGTCAGCTAAAATTGGATTTTGTTCTAATGAGAGTGCAGCGTTTCGGGCAGAAACCGTGCATAAAGGTGCGACCCAGAGCCGGGCTGATAATTATGCATGCCGGTGTTAATCAGAACGGATAACACTTCAGAAGTCCGCGGACAAATCCTTTGGAACAAGATGACACTTTCGTCTCTGCACGTTATTTGCATAATATTAAGGTATTAGTATAATTAGCTGAGAAAAACTCTCCTTTCTATACCAAACTTGTATATCAAACAGGAGGCAGAGCGTGAGCAGAGAGTCAGTGGCCAGGAGGGGGAGCTCTTGCTCTTTCCATGGGGGGGCCCCTGAGAGGCAAACTGGGTCGGTTTCTGCTGAAGGGAAGAGGCCTGGAGTTCAGCTTTGTAACTCATTATAGTTGGATTTGAATGCTGCTTTAGGCTTCCCCGGGGGTTCACACATTCACCTGGAGTTGCAGCTCCTTGGATTGCACCTGTGTGGAAGCTCTTTGTGAGAATTGCGGTGTTTGTGCCCCCCCTTCCCGTCCCGCCCCTTCCTGCATCCGGTTTCCTGCAGGATTGGGTGGGCTTAAGAATAACAACATGCAATAAAATGTTTTGAATCTGATTGCAGGTGTAGTGGGTGCTTGTAGCAGAAAGCAGTTTCGGCTGGGTTGTCCGTGACCAGCGACTCCCAGGGTGGTCTGTTTTATTTGTGCATGTGCATTTGTTTGTTTCCCATACAATTTGGGGGGTGGGGAGAAGCGGGCTCTCTTCACACATTCTGATGAATGTGTGCAGATATCCTCTGCTCCAGCGTCTCTCTTGAGACAAGAACCAGGGGTGCTCCAGGACCCTGGACAGCTCCCAGGGTGCTCGTTCAGGACCACGGCCAGAGCCAATCAGGCAGAATCAGAGCGGAGTATAGCAATCAAAGGGGAAGTTGCTCCAGCGATGTCTCTGGGCAAACTACTGGGTGTGAAAGATTTTGGCTCCACCCCGGTCTTTCAAGGGGGTTTGTCTGATTTTGCAGGCGCTTGTTCTGATAGTGCTTGGGGGGCTTCCACCATGGCCAGGAGGTCCTCAGAAGATTTCCTCCGCATCAGAGATCCGTGCTCAGGCAATGTTACTGGGTGTCCACCCTGCTGCCGACCTGGGTTTCCGCCCTGCTGCCAACCTGGGCTTTCCCCTTGTATTTCGTCACTGCGTCCCCGAGACCCGCTTGTCGCTTTGTGGTCCTCCCTCTTGCTGTGCTGTTGGAAGGTGCTGGGGCGACGTCTTCCTTGTGCTTGTTTCAGAATTAATTATCTTGTAGCTAGGATAATCTGATTTGTCATGCTGTAGTGGGAGAAGAGGGCAGCATGCTAATGTTTGCTGGCTTCTCTTCCTGACTTTCCTGGTGCTTTGGAGCAGCAAAAGAAAAGGGGGGGAAAACCAAAGAAAAGACTTGCACCTTGCCAGGGTGCTACTACAGCAGAAGTGTTTGAAGAACCTAAGCAGAAGGGAGGAGAGCTGGGCTTGTGGTCGCGAGCATGAATTGTCCCCTTGGCTAAGCAGGGCCTGCCTTGGTTTGGATTTGGATGGGTGACTACACGTGAGCCCTGTAAGATCTTCCCCTTAAGGGATGGGGCCGTAGCTCAGTGTCAGAGTCCCTGTATTGCTTTCCGGTTCAGTCCCTGGCAGCATCTCCAGGTAGGGCTGGGAGAGACCCCTGCCTGGAACCTTGGCATGCTGCTTGTGTACATGGAGGCTCAAACGAGTTCTTTGGCTAATAGTTGTTGGCAAACCTATTCCCCTTGATTACTTTGTCTAGTCCAGGGGTTCTCAAACTTAGGTCCTCAGGTGTTGTTGAACTACATCACCCCCAGCCTCAGTGGCCTTGAAGGGAATGATGGGAGTTGTAGTCTAACAACCTATAGGAATGCAACTTTGAGAAACCCTGGACCAGTCCTTTTTAAAAAGCTGTCTTAAAGGATTGGCTGTCACCTCAGCAAGTGGCAGTGAGTTCCATATGTTTGTTATGCATTATATAAAGAAATATTTGTCTGCTCTAAACTTTGTGCCAATCAGTATCAGTGGATGATGTGTGTGTAGAAGTCTCTCTGTGCCTTATTGGATAAGTTATAGGATAACTGAATAAATATTTTGGGGAAAATAGCTGTAACTGGCTGATGGTTTGCAGAATAATTGAACCTCTTCCAGGGTGTGCCTCTCAATCCCAGCTGCAGGGGAGTAGCAGCAGGAGAGAGGGCATGCCCTCACTTCTTGCCAGTGGGCTTCCAGTAACGTCTGGTGGGCCACTGTGTGTAACAGGATGCTGGACTAGATGGGCTTCCTTGGGCCTGATCCAGCACTGAGCTGTTGTTATGTCCTTATGTTCTAACTTAGTGCTGATAGCTTAGATAGCTTTTCAGGAAGGATGGGATGAATTCACAGAGGAGAAGAGCTCTGTCAGTTTCTATTAGCCAAGGTGACTAAATGGAACCTCCATGCCCAGAGGCAGGCTACCTCCAAATACTGGATGCTGGGGACATAAAACTAGGGAGGGCGTTGACTCTCCGGCCCGCTTATAGGCTTCCCGGAGGCATTTAGTGGGAAGCAGCGTGTGAACCAGACAGGCCCACCTTGGTTGGATCCGGAAGGACTTGTCCCTCCCCCTCTCCCCGCCTGTGTGTGTTCTAGTTACTCTCTGCCGTTGACATATTTGGGTCCCCCTCCCCTTAAAACGGAGAGGTTTGCAGTTTGCACGAAATGTGCCAAATGTCTCTAATCCTGCCCCCCCCCTCCTCTCCCTCAGTTCCCGTTTGGTCGGCGCTTGCCCTGCGATATCTACTGGCACGCGGTGTCGTTTCACGAGAACACCATCTACTCGGGGCTAGTCAACAAGTTTCCAGGTAACCGGCTGGGAGTTCTAGTCCAACAGCCTCTGGGGGCCTCGGGCTGAGAGAACCCCTCCGTGATGCTCTATTTCCTCTTTCCTCCAAAAAAGAGGAAGGAAGGAAGGAGGGACGCTCCCCAGAACCCAACAAACGATTTCGATGCTTTTTTACTCTGAGTAAAGTGTGATGGGCAGAGTCCCTTGCGGAGTCCCCCCCCCCGCTTTATTTTTTTAATATAGTTGAGTTTAAGCCAACTCTTTTCTGATATTAGCTCTATTAAACTTGTGAAAGCTCCCTTATTTCTCCGGTAATCCCCACCTGGTTCCTGCTAAGCCGGAGTGAAGGGGCGAGATATTGGTTCTCCTCAGCTCCCCGTTTCATCTTTATTGCACAATGCAAAGAGCTGCCAAATGCCAGCCGCCCGCCCCCCCCCCCCCGCCCCAAGCCAGGCTTCCCAAACTTAATGAAACGCCGGCACTCTCTTCCTCTGCTGGCTTCCCAGTGGGGCTAGCGCGGCCCTCCCTACTGCCATCGCCCCATCTGGGGCAAGGCCAGAGGTGCCACATGCAAGCTCCAGCAGGAGGGGTGCCCCACACTTGCCAGGGGCAGAGGCAGGCACAGGGTCCAGCAGCGGACGCGGGGGGGGGGGTCGGTCGGGTCAAGGCCAGAAGTCCCTGTCACAGGGCTTCCCAGATCTTGCTGACTACAACTCCCATCATCCCCAGTGGCCCTTGACTGGGGATGATGAGAGTTGTAGTCAACAGCATCTGGCAATCCCTGTGACAGGGAGGAACAGGGGCTGAGAGAGTGATGGTACCGCAGGAGTAGATGGCTCAGACGAAAAAGCAAACTCTGCTGAGACCCCCTTATCGGGTCTGCCGGGCAGGGATTGGCCCATGGGGACCAGCTGACCAGATGCCCTGGCAGGCTGGTCCTGCAGCTTAGTGGGGGCCCCCTTGTGCTTAGCCAGCTTGCCACGGGGCCAGAGGAGGGAGTGCCACGCTGGGCACAGGGAGGCCAGGCACCAGGTCACAGCGGCCAGAAGCCCCAGCCCCTTGGCTCAGAGTGCGCGGGCCATGGTTGGGACACTGCTCATGATGAGAGCCACGCGGAAGTTCCCTCCATTCACCCCCACCTCCGTCCATGGAAAGAAAGACAACCGCGGTCATGGCGGCCGTTGTGGGAGGAATTCCAGCCAGTGGGTCTTCTTCCTCGGGCCTCCCCTGTCTGCTCCCCTGGCTGACCGTCACCCTCCTCCCTCAGGCATGACCGAGATGGTGCGGAAGATCACCCTGAGCCGAGCCGTGAGGACCATGCAGGAGCTCTTCCCCGAGGAGTACAACTTCTACCCCCGCTCCTGGGTCCTCCCGGACGAGTTTGCCATCTTCCTTGCAGAGGTGGGTGCATTTTCCTCCGTCCCTCCCCTCAGCGAAGGGATTGTGTCTGTTCTCTTGGGAGTTAGGAACAGAGGGAGCTGCCATCGACTGGGTCCGACCACTGGCCCGCCTAGCCCAGTTTTGCCAACCCAGGCTGGCAGCGGCTTCTCCAAGGTTGCGGGCAGGAGTCTCTCTCAGCCCTGTCTCGGAGATGCTGCCAGGGAGGGAACCTGGGACCTTCTGCGCTTCCCAGAGCAGCTCCATCTTCCTCTAAGGGGAAGATCTTACAGGTCTCACACTTCTAGTCCCCCATCCAAATGCAAACCAGGGCAGACCGTGCTTAGCAAAGGGGACAATTCATGCTTGCTCCCACCAGACCAGCTCTCCTGCTCTGGTCTGAAGACCCGTGGTGTGAAGCTCGGCCTGGCTGCGTTCTCTGCAGTCCACTCTGCCTGGGAAGAGCTGTGGGGCACCCTTCCTCCGGCCCCTTCTGAGCATCCTCTCCCCGGCAACCTTGCTTGCTGTGAAGGGGGTGATGAAATTTGAGGAGGGGGCATTTCAGCACAGCCCTGCCGTCTGGGTGTGCCCTTCAAACCGGAAGGGAACAGTGGTGGTTTTGGGGCCTCCCAGCTTCTCCCTTTGGCCTGCAATCTGAGTGTAACCACCGAGTCGTCGGCGTTGTCCGCGTAGGCCGCCAGCGGGCGATGCAGCCCCCAGATCAGCAGCCCCTTCTGCTGTGGGATCCTCCCCCCCCCAAATAGTTTCCCTTCCAAAGAAGAGCAGATGGCCAATAAAGCCGCCCTCCATATTCTGCTCTGGCTGGGTTGGTGGGGAACAGCACCCGTTATGTGACCCACCAGCACATTTTATGCCCCTTTTACTTCCGCCGAGAAGACTTCAAACTCTGCCTTTGTAAAATTCTGCCAGGTGGGATCGGGGGGAGGGGTCAGGAGTGGCTGTGTGGGGCTGCCTCCCACTTGGGTCCACCGACACCTCCTCTCTGCGGCAACCCTGCCGTGCTGGCTCTCGGGGAGAAGGGGCGGTTCAGGAAGAGCTGCGTTCCCCGCGGTGTTTGGGGGAGCCCTGGTCTCAGAGGACCCCAGCACCCAGGCTGCAGGAAGGTTAAGGGGAAACCCCAGGTGATTTCTTCCTTATTGTGTGGGTCTGTCTTCTAGCCAAAAAAAGATCCTGGGGCGGCCAGGGGTGGGCAGGGAGGAAGAATGTTGTTTGGTGAACGGGTCAGTTACCCGCTTCAGTGCTTCTGGAGCTGGATGGCTAAAAAGGTCCAGGGCCCGCTAGCCGTGGAGACCTCTGGCAGTGCCAGACCATCACAAGAAGGTGGTTGCAGCCGAAAAAGGCGAAGGCCGCTGGCTCCCCAACCCCGGAGTTCCACTTTCAAACCAGAAAAGCCCCCCAAAGACTATTCAGGAAGGTTCATTTTTCCGCAGCTGATTTGGGCCCGTTCCCCGACACGTCCACTGTGTGGGGCACCCGGCTTCACACCAGGATGGCCGTTGGAGGGTGGCAGAAGGTCTCTGAAGGGTGCTGAGCTGGAAGAGACAAGGAAGCGCCTAATGGCTCTTGGCTGCCTTGTGCTCAGCTTTTTGGCGTGTAAGAATAAGGAGCGGTTTCTGTCTCCTCGTTGGTCCTGCCAGTGAACCAGAGGGTGCCCACAGAGGTGCAGAAAGTCCCCTCCTGGGAGAGCCTCTTGCCTGCAGCCTTGGAGAAGCCGCTGCCAGTCTGTGCAGACAATACCGAGCTCGGTTGACCGAGTAGAAGGCAGCTTCCTCTGTGCCCCACAGGGTGGTTGTGGGGAGCGTTGAGGGGCGGGGAGACCCCAAGCCCCTCGGAGGAAGAGAGGGGCGCCAGTGCAGCTCACCCTGCTCATTCCCGTTTCCTTTCCCAGGTCCACCTGATGAAAGAAAGAAACCCCTCGTGGAAGCCCACCTTCATTGTGAAGCCTGATGGCGGGTGCCAGGGGGACGGGATCTACCTCATTAAAGAGCCCACCGACGTCCGGATGACGGGCAGCCTCCACAGCAGGCCGGCGGTGGTTCAAGAGTACATCTCGAAGCCCCTCCTGGTCGACAAGCTCAAGTTCGACATCCGCCTCTACGTCCTGCTGAAGTCCCTGGAGCCGCTGGAGATCTACGTGGCCAAGGATGGACTCTCGCGCTTCTGCACGGAGCCCTACCAGGAACCCACCCTCAAGAACCTCCACCAGGTGTTCATGCACCTGACCAACTACTCCCTCAACATCCACAGCGGGAACTTCGTCCACTCGGACAGCTGCAGCACCGGCAGCAAGCGGACGTTCTCCAGCATTCTCAGCCGGCTCTCGGCCAGCGGCGTCGACATCCGGAAGGTCTGGTCCGACATCATCTCCCTGGTCATCAAGACCGTGATCGCCATGGTCCCCGAACTGAAGGTTTACTACCAGTCCGATATCCCGGCCAGGAAACCAGGGCCGGCTTGTTTCCAGGTGAATCCAGAATTCAGCGGGTCTGTGGAGCCGGGTTCTGTTTTATTGATTTGTATTTATTTCGCATATTGGTACCCCCAAACTCACGCTTCTGGGCACTTTGCAACAAACGTAAAGCAACTCAAAACAGGAAGCGAAACAGTTCAAAACCACCGTTCTGGTCCAAAAGCTGCAGGGAATAAATGCATCTTGGCCGTCTTTTAAGAAGCCGTGGGAGGTGGGGAGGCTGTTATTTCGGCAGGGAGCTCATTCCAAAGCCGGACTGGTGGCAAATGCCCATGGACCTCCCCGCAGGATCTCAGTGGGTGGCGGGACTCACAATGAAGAAGACTTTCTCTTAAATGTGTAACGACCTCCTTCCCCAAAGACCACCGAGATGGCCTGCTCCTCTGTGCTCTGGGAGCAGGCTCGGCTGAAACGCTGCCTCGTTTGCAGGTGTCAACCTGGAGAGGCCATTGGGTGGGCTGTGTGTGTGTGTGGGGGGGTGTCCTTGTCCATTCTTCGGCAGCTTCTTCCAGCAGGGGGAGGAGCCCCACACTCAGCATCCCTGCCCCCCACCCCCAGCCGTGACAGAATCGCAGCGCAGGCCGGCAGATGGTCCCGGGCTGTGATTATGTTTGCCGGCTGTGTCATTAAAGCCAGGCAGGGGCCGCCGGAGCAGCAATTTACCAATTAGCGCCTCCAAATCTACAATCAAAGGCTCTGCCGAGAGCTCTGTCTCAGGCGGAGTTCTCATGCTCTCTCTTCCCCCCAGATTCCCCCACCCCACCCCGGCTCTCCGTAAACAGCCACTATACATGTAGCTGTAGCAAAGTCGTCTTCTAGCAAGACCCCTTCGCTTGGTGATGAGGGGACGGGGCGCTGTGGCGGGGCGGCAGGTTCACACGCCCCCTACGGAAGCCCGTGTGGTCCAAGGGGGCGCCTGGAAGGCGCTGTGTGTGTTTGTTTGCATGCCCCACCTGCCGTGGTCCAGGGCAGGTAGCTGAAGCCAACACTCCTTGCCCTGGCCTTGGCAGAGCAGAATACAAACGTGCTCCAGTGCAGAGACATTTCCCTGCCCTTTCCCAACATTATGGGAGGAGAGATGGTCGTGTGGTAGCAAGCAGGAATTGTCCCCTTTGTTAAGCAGGGCTTGCCCTGGTTTGCATTTGAATGGGAGGCTACATGTGTGAGCACCGGAAGATCTTCCCCTGAGGGATGGGGCCGCTCTGGGAAGAGCATCTAGGTCCCAAGTATCCTCCCTGGCGGCATCTCCCAAGATAGGGCTGAGAGAGAGACTCCTGCCTGCAACCTGGGAGAAGCCGCTGCCGGTCTGTGCAGACGATACTGAGCTAGATAGACCAAGGGTCTGACTCAGTATAATATGGCAGCTTCCTGTGTTCTTAACCATGACCCCACAAAGGCCAGTCCACACAGATCAGTCTTTTGGCAACCCCCAAAGCTGCTTTGGCTGGTACTTTAGCAAGTCTCCAGGGAGAGGAGGAGGTTTTCTGCTTTCTGTAAATAGCATGTGTGTGAGGACTAGAGTTGTGAAAGCCTGGGAGGAAAGTGGAAAAAACCTGGGTGGGGGGAGAAACAGAGCTTTTTTTAAAAAAATATTTCCCCACAGAAAGAATGGTGTTCTCCCTCCAGAGGTGCACCTAGGTAATTTTGGAGCCTGGACCTAAACCCCTTTGGAGCCCACACACACAAGTTAAGCATCACCCCCCTATACACACAGGGTGACACAAACGCAGTATTTTTCACACATGGGTTCTTGAGGGCACAAACAGCAACTGAACTCACAAGAAGGTAAGAATCTAAAACGGGTCTGTTTATGCAAATGTGCATGAGCAGAAACGTTTCCCAGTGCAGTGTGGGCCAGCCTCACGGCAAGACCACACCACCCAGGACAGAATAAAGAGGATTGGGGTGGGGGGGCAGGGGGTGGAGGCCCTGGACAAGAGTGCCTCTATTCCCCCCAGTTCCCCCCCTCCAGGCCTTCATATCTCTAGTGGGGACCCTGATCTAAATTGCTTTAGAAAACCATATATTTCCTGTTGTTGTCTCTCCTCTGAAGATCTTGGGGTTTGACATTCTCCTGATGAAAAACCTGAAGCCAATCTTGCTGGAAGTCAACGCCAACCCCAGCATGAAGATCGAGCACGAGAAAGAGGTAGGGCCCCCTTCTCTCTGCCGCCGCCGTGGGGCTTTTCTGTGGGTTGATTGTGGAGAGGTGGGCGGGGGGGGGGTTGGTGCTCGCTGCCCTGGCCGGAACAGGACCCCACTCCCAGAACACTTTCTGTGGGGCCCTGTGTGGGGCCACCAGCCCCCCCCACCCCGGCACCCAGTCGCCTTCCTGGAAGCTTTGGGGCCCGGCTTCCATCCACACCCAGGCCTGGGAGGTGTCGGGGGTCTGTGGTGGGATCTCCCATCCCCTTCCGTGTGCCTGGGAACACCTGAAGCGGTGCCTGCTGCCAAAGCCAGCTGCCGGCCGGCCGTCTGCTTTGGGTGCCCCGCCTTCGGCAGGGAGGCAGGCAGCTTTTTCTGGCTGCAGCCCCCAGCTGTGGAGCCCCCTCCCTCCTCGGGAGAGCCTCCTGGCACCTTCCCTCTTCACCGGGGATCCCCAGGTGATCCCCTTCTTCTCCCCCAGGCCTTTGAGCCTACTCAGAGGCTCCCGGGCGGCGGCCGTGAGCCTTTCCCAGTGCCCTTGTCTTTGCACTTGCTCCATGAGTTGCATCTGGCTCCATGGTGTTCTCCCCACCCTCATCGGCTTGCTTTGCCAAATGGTGCCAGGCAGATGCGTTCTGTAAACCAGCCGGGCCTTGGGGAGGGTCTGCCTTGCCCCCTCCCCCCGATGCCACTTTGGTGTTGTCCATCATGCCCTGGCTGGTGTGGATAGCTTTTAACCCCTATAAAACTCTCTTTGTAGACTTAAACTGCTAACATGCTTGTGGCTCTTTTTAACCCTTAAAAACTGTATTTTTTTATCCTTGTAGTTTTATTTTGTGGAATGGTGATGTCTATGCAAATCCATTCCATCAATAACCTTAGGTGCTTGGCACAGGTGGAGGGTGAACCACACCCCCTACGCTTTCCTCAGTATAAATAATGCCACTCCCCAGAGCTGCTATTAACTCCATGAGGGAAAAGACACGGGGACCCCTGTGCTTTACCCCTTGTATTCAGCGGTAGACTCTCCCTGCATATGGAGGTTCCATTCAGCTGTCCCAGCTGAGAGCTGCGGAGAGCCTGTTCTCTACGTGGCAGAGTTTGTAACTAGCTGCTGTGAGCTCCTTTGTCAGGGATTCAGTTGGGTCTTGAGTGGAGGTGCACAGAATTGCCACTGACAGTGTGTATTCTGGGAATCCAAGGTTTCTCCGGGGGTTTTCGAATACCTCCCAAGCGCAGTAGATGAAGACGTCAAGGTGCCTGTCATCCGAGACACTCTTCGGCTGGTGGATCCCCACAAGAAGAAGAGGAAGGAGGAGTCCTCACCGTAAGCCTCTTGATTTCGTGACCTTTCTCTGAGCCAAAATCAGAATTGCTCTTGGGTTTTTTAAAATTGCTCTTGGGTTTGGGGGGGGGGCGCATTTGTGCTGTTATATCCTTGCTGTTGCTGTTTTTTAAAATTGTGGATCTAGGCAATCCAAATTCTGCACGAAGAACAGCTGGATTCTTCGACCTGTACAGATTGCAGAGGTCGGCATGGTTTCTCTTGGCTCTTTTTCATGACTTGTTCTAATTTTGCTAGTCAGGGGAAGGGCCGAGGCAGGGGAGGCCCAGCCTCCACGCAGATGGTGGGAACCCCCTTGAAACTCTGCCAGTTAACTCAGATCCACTTCTCCTGCAGGAGACACTCCTGGTGGATCGGGCCCGCTTTGCACAGGAAAGCAATCCTTTCCTGGCTTTATCCTCACACCGGCTGCCGAGATTTAATTACCGCCCTGCCTCTCTCTCCTTTCTCCACCTCCTCCCCCACATCCGTGTTTTCATTTTAATAGCTTGTGCTAATATTAGATCCAAGAGTCCTGGTAATTTGCACTTGCTGTTCTACACCACTATCGCTTCGTGGGCACCGTCTCCGACTCTCGAAACACACACACACACCCGCCCGAAACTGCCATGGATTTGCATATCCATTCAGTTGGGAAGCCGGTGATGAATTGCTGGTCCCATGCTGCCTGAAGTGTGTGGAAATTGCGTGGAAAAAATGGCTCCCTTGTTTAGGGGTAATAAACGTGGGGGGTGGGGGGTTGGTGGGGAGGGGCGACCCCCTCTCTGTAATCCGGCAGATGGAACGACGCTGGGCGGAACCGGAGCCCTGCCAAAGTGAAATGTCATCTCCTGGGAATAAATTTCGTGGTGCCCCCTTCTCTCGCTCGGAACATCGCTCAGATAAAAGGTTGCAGGCAGAGACTGCCGCCATAAATCATTCTTACCGCTCATTTGGTAGCGGTGTGGCACAAAACGGAAAACACCGACAGCCGTGGAGAACAGCCCTTATCAAGAGGTTGGCCGTGATGCTGAAGGGGGTGTCTTGTTGCTGCTTCCTCCCCTCCCGAGCGCAGAAGAACAGGAGTCAGTGAGGTTGGCGGGGCAAGGTCGCTGCCGTCAATTGTGTCCTTTGCTAAGCAGGGCCCACCTTGGTTTGCATATGGATGGGAGACGCCATGTGTGAGTGAGCATTGTCTGCGGAAAGATATTCCCTTGAGGGAATGGGGCCATAGCTCAGGGGAAGAGCACCCGAGGACCTAGGTCCACTCCCTGGCAGCATCTCCAGGTAGGGCAAAACAAACCAGTAGCTCCAGGTAACCACAAAACCAAATCAAAGCAGACTTGCACACGGGACTGGTTTTTTGCAGCCACGAACACCGCCCTGGATTGCTTTTCTGCACTCCTGTTGGAACCACCCAGTTGGACTTTTTGTACGGGGCGGTATATCAATGTACTAAATAACATAAACAAAGGAACAGACAAACATCAGAACAGCCCTGCTGGATCAGGCCCAAGGAGGCCCCTCTAGTCCAACATAGTGTTTCACATACTGGCCCACCAGATGCCTCCGAGAAGCCCACAGGCAAGAGGTGAGGGCCTGCCCTCTCTCCTGCTCTTGCTCCCCTGCAGCTGGGATTATTATGCCTCTGAGGCTGGAGGTAGCCAATACTTGCCATCAGACTAGTGGCCATCAATAGACCTGTCCTCCATGAATCTGTCTAAAGCCATCCTTCTAAAGCCATACAAGCTGGTGGCCATCGCCACATCCCGTGGCAGAGAATCCCACAGATTAATTATGTGTTGTGTGAAAAAGTACTTCCTTTTGTCGGTCCTAAATTTCCTGGCCTTTAGTTTCACAGGATGACCCCTGGTTCTAGTGCTGTGAGAGAAGGAGAGAAATTTATCTCTGTCCACCCTCTCCACTCCATGCATAATTTTATACACCTCGATCTCGTCTCCTCTGAGTTGCCTCTTTTCCAAGGTAAAGTGCCCCAGATGCTGTAGCCTAGCCTCATCAGGAAGGTGCTCCAGGCCCCTGGTCATCTTGGCTGCCCTCTTCTGCACCAGCTCTCCTGGGTGCATGGATTCTCTCATTTCCTCTTCCCCGCGCCTTACAGCCTTTGCGGAGGTGTTGCTGAGCTGCAGAACTGAATGGGCGGAGCAATGCAGGCTTAAAACATACCTGCTGATGATGCAAAAGCAAATGTTTAATTAAGGTGATCATTCGTATGGATCGCTGCTGCGATCAGAGCTCCCAACCAAAGATTGGTTTCAAAAGATTTCGCGAGCGCTTCTCCTCTGGGGTCCAGTCCGCAATTAAAATGTTGAATAAGCAGGCCTTAATTGCTGACAGTTTATTGAGAAGGCCTGTTTTTCTGTTGTTCTTGTTGGGGGGCGGAGTGGGAAAAGGGAGTGAGGCATGTTTCGGATTAAACAGGGGCCCTGCACGCTGCATTTGTTCACGGGCTCTCGGCTGTCTGCCTGGAGTCTAATTGGGAACCGCGCACCCTGCTTTCGCCCGCGCACACTCCACACGGCTTTTGAAGATCGCTCCGTATCATCCCCAGCGCTTTCCCTCGTGGCACTAATGATTTTGCTTCCCTGTCATGCTGAAAAGAAATACTTGAGTCCTGCTTTATTAGTGCTAATTAGCCCGGAGAAAAATCGAGAGAGGCTTATAGTTTTTTAAAGGAAAATAATAGTTGTAAGACTGGCTGTTTTAGTCACCCATTTCCGTCATTTCAAAGCTCTGCACTTAACAAACAAACAAAAAACCAGCCGCATAAGGACTGTTTGGAACTTGCGGGCTTAAAATCAGATGCCACCAGGAGGGGTCGGATGGGTGTGATGGGGCAGGGAGGCACAGCTCAGGACCCCCACTCCACCTCACCGTGGCTTTGCCATATCCAGATCTTCAGTAGACCCAAGTGAACAACAAATGGCTTTGTACAAGTACATCTGGCATGGCTGCCGCAAAGGAATCCTGGGAAATGTAGTGTTCTCACCTCTTGGGAATCGTGGGAAATGTAGTGTTCCCACCTGGCCTGGGATTGGCTGGCTGAGCGTCCACCCCTGCTGCCCCCAGGGTCTCTCCTTGTAGCTGCTGCTGTTGTGCAGCAATGTCAGGAGACATGCTCACTGGGGCTGGATCTCTAGGAGTAGCGGGGTAGGATCAGGCTCTCCCCACCCCACCCCACCCCACCCCGCCTCAGCATGGTGTGTGTTGCAGGTCAGGGAACGGAGAGGGGGCCAGAAGGGTGGGTCTTCCAGTTTTGTAGGGGTGACCGCCACGTGTGGGGTCTCAGTGCACTCTTCAGTTACGTGAGGGAATAGCTGTGTGTACACTGTTGGCTCGTGCCATGGGCAGGGAGTAGGAAGGCCCTGGCTTAGTATCAGTAGCAGGCACCCAGCCTTCTGCTCTAGTCTGTTCAGCGGCTGAACCGTCGGCCTCTCTGCATGCCAGCTCAAGGCCCCACTCTGGCTCCAGCTCAGACCACCAGTCGTTGATCTCAGGGTGGAGAGAATGCACTCCAGGTCTGGATTTGGGCAAAGGCGCCCCTGCCCTGGCCCTGACAAAGTGCTGCTGCATCTCCAAGCTGAGGCGGTTATTTGTTCACCCTGCTGAACGCTTCTAACTTCTGGACATGATCGTCATTTGGGAAGGATGGAAGCAAGGTGGGAACAGCATTAATCCCGGAGCTGGCACTGTGATCGCAGCAGCCACCGGTTGGAAATGGAGCGGCTGTCACATCTCCGGGACCTGAAGCTGTCAGAACCGTCTATAGAGATGTCACCAGACGCACGTCCAGGAAATTAATTTATGGGGAGAAGTCATTAGTGGGGAAGCAGCCACACCAGCCTCCAGCATCCTCCAGTAAACAAACGCCCGGCTGTCAAGCCGCTGAGAGCAGCTGCTGTTGTCTGAGATGATAAAAATCCCAGACAAAGCACACTCGAGTTTGTAGCTGGAGCATCCCAGGATGGGGAGGGAGGCACGCCAGAAGGCCACCTAGCTGCCTCCTTGCCCCAGAGTCGGACCAGACCCATCCACAGTCTAGATGGTAGCATGCCTTTGCTGTGTCCTGACCAGGCGGGGAGCCTGCGTGGTACGGAGCAAGGCCTTCTGTGAGAGTTATCCTGCTGCAGGAGAATGTAAAAGGTCCTTCTGGATTAAGTGTCAGGTGCAGATGCAGATTCTAAGTATCCAGGGTAAGCGAAGGATCTTCAGGACCTGGGAGAGCTCCCAGGGAAGACAGACGTGGATCTAGCATTCCAGCCAAGTCCAACTGGACCTCATATGCATTGGACAAGGACCAAAGCACCACCCAGGTTCAATCATAGGAACATAGGAAGCTGCCATATACTGAGTCAGACTCTTGGTCTATCTAGCTCAGTATTGTTTTCACAGACTGGCAGCGGCTTCTCCAAGGATGCAGGCAGGAATCTCTCTCAGCCCTGTCTTGGAGATGCTGCCAGGGAGGGAACTTGGGACCTAGATGTTCTTCCCAGAGTGGCCCCATTATCCCCTGAGGGGAATCTCTTACAGTGCTCACACATGTAGTCTCCCATTGAAATGCAACCAGGGCGGACCCTGCTTAGCTAAGGGGCCAAGTATTGCTTGCTGCCTGGCAGCATCTCCAGGGCGCTTTCCAGATTAGCCGCTCAAAAGCGTCTAAATGCCTCATTCCGCCAAATCACATTCAAGACGTAAAACCTGCAGGGGGAGCAGTCTCGTGAAAACTTACAATCCGAAAAAACAACATCTTTTTAATGCTGGATATATGATGTCCTAGCTCTCTATCGCGGCAATTAAATCCGAAACAAGGCATTGGCAATGTGAACGGCACCCTGCTGTCCGCATAGGGACTGCGGTGTCACAACACAGGAAGTGTGGAAGCACCCTTCCGAGATCTGCCATGACCCCGTTGCAGGGTCAAATCTGGAAAGCACCCAGGTCGGGCTGGGAGAGCCGCTGCCAGTCAGTGCAGACAGACCTGAGCTGGATAGACCGAGGGCCTGATGTGGTGTAAGGCAGCTTCCTGTGTTCCTGTGAGAATGAGCAGGATTATTTGGGAGGAGGAGATCCGGAGGAGCGAAGGTGACCGCCAGGGATCTCTTTGGGAAAGACGGACAGAGCGATTGCGGGGGGAGCGCCTGAGTGGGTGATGCTTTCTTATATCTGCGTGTTGGTTTATAGCCCCAGTTTTGCCCTTCCGTTCCCTGGGCGACGCTCTACAAAAAGCACCCTCCCGCCCCCTGCAAAACACAGCATGTAGAATGGAATTCGGTGCCGTTTCCCACCCGCAGAGCAGCGTTTAGAGCACAGCGAGCGAGCGAGAAGCTGGCAAGAGCTGCTCGTCTGAACCCTTGAATGGGCAAGGAGTGCTGTGACGGTGCTGAGGGGCACAGTGTGATTGGCTCCAGAACCGTAGCCCGCCCTGGGGAATAATTGGCGGATTCTTCCAGGTTGCCTTTTGCTCTGCCTGCCCCCTCCGCCGGCTTCTCCGAGTGCAGACGGCGCCTGGGCTGCCCAATTAGCGCTTGCGTTGCTGCTGAGCGGCCGCTGACCCATTTTCCATCCGGCTTGGGCTGTCATGGTTTCAAACCCTTCTCACCCGTTCTCCAGCACAAAATGCGTTGCGTTTGAAAACTGGCTAGAGAACGTCGCCTCTGGAAGGGAAAGGAAAGCACAGAAATGGTCTCCCCTGGCTGGCAGCGGCTTCTCCAAGGTTTCAGGCAGGAGTCTTTCCCGGCCCTGCCTGGAGATGCGGGCAGGGATTTCATGGGACCTTCTGCACGCCAAGCAGATGCTCCGCCCCTGAGCTACAGCCCCCCCACACAAAGGAGGCATAAATGGGTCTCCACCTAGACCTGCTTAGCACCAGCAAGGTGGCTGCATCGCGCGCGTCCTCAGACCGTCCTCTGGGACCTCAATTTCAGGGTCGCTCGCTACCAGCATCCCCCTCTGTAAACAGAAGAGCTCTTCTTGTTGAGAATCCCAGTGTTCCCTCTGAAGCTTGCAAATTGTCAGGGGCTTCTGCCCTGGATGGCGAGCCTCTCGCGCTTGGCTCCCCTGACCTGGGAGGACGATAAAGCCGTCCTTGTTGGACCTGGGACCTTCTGCGTGCAAAGCAGGGCGTCTCTGCCACTGCGTTAACGTGCCCCATCTCCGATTTCCATGGCCAGGGGCAGGTGCTGCTGATGTGGGGCTGGGCAGGGGCAAGGGGGACGAGGAGAGGTCTAGAGACAGCCCCCATAGCCTGCCGGAGACGCCATCAATCTGTTTGCCATCCAGGGACCGCGAGGGACGGCCAAGCAGAGGACAAGGAAATCTGGGCCGACTCTGGCCCTCCCTTCTGCTCCAGCCGCCCTTCAGGTATCAGTCTCCCGGCCTCTCCCGTTTATTACCTCCGCCTGGCAGGCAGCTTTAAAGGCGCTGCACACAGCTGTGGAGCCTGCCTAGAGATTAGGGGAAGATCCCACTCCACCCTGTTGAAATTAACTTCATCACCAGGTACGGGAGGCGAGAGCCACCAACACAGACTCCCCGAGCTTCCGTCACGGCTCGGGACCCGGGTTTGTGTCTGCGGTGCCTTCTTGGCCCCCTCCCTCTGAAAGAGAAAACCGCCTCTCAGAATTGCGGCCGCTGGAGCAGGATGCGTGGGTTGCGACAGAGCGCGATGCGGTTGACCGTCCCACACCGGTGGCATTTTGACGAGAGAATGGGCCATTTTGAGGTGCTTTGAGGCAAAAGTGGGGCTTTGGTTTCCCAGGTTAAGGACTGGAAGGAGGCGAGTTTTTCTGCAACCCAACAAGAGTGTAAAATGTTGGTTTGCAGAGGTGTAAGGCTCTGAGCGGTGTCTGGAAGAATCCAGAGTGCTTCTCTCTCCTCTAAAACTGCAGCAGGGCCCAAGTTGCTGCTGTAACTTTATTGCATCCATCAGGCTTAAAAACTCCTCTCTAATCGGCCTGTCCTCTGCTGCAGTACCACGGAGCGCTCAAAAACATTAATTGCTGCTGCTCAGGGAGAATCTGTCAGCCACGAACACTCGCACAACAGTGCAGCGTTTCTGCAAGGGAAAGCCAGAGCCGCTTTGGCTGTGAGACTGGATGTCTGTTGCTCATGCCGGGGAGAAAAAGCCCGAGCCTGAGCAGAAGAGGGCTGAAGGTGGAGGGAGATAATTCAGAACTCCCAAACCCTGGCGGGAGCTTCGGATCAAGAGAGGACACCTCCCCCGGGTTGTGGTGCAGGCGAGGTGTTGTGCTGTTTTCACCGGCTGGGGAGAGGCTCCAGTCGGGGCAATCTGAATGGGAGGAGGGGGAGAGGCGAATTTGTCTGGGGGGGGGTAATTTAATTGCTTCCCCGTAGTAATCCTTCAGTCAAAGTCTAGTTGAAACCCTGGCTTTTTGAGCTTATTTCTAGCGTTTGCAGCTGCATTAGCGGGCAAACATGAACCCCCCCGTCCTTTCGTTGTTAACTAGGATCCCTAATATTCCTGCATGTATTTATTTGTGCTTCCTTCTGGAATCACCAGACCCTTCTTCCAACTGCACGGTTATCTTTGGGGTTCCCGGCCCTTTGTGCCTCCCATAAAGCATGGAGGGAGCTACTAGGCATGGCTCCTGAATTAGCCTTCTAAAAGGTCGGGTGCCGGTGACCTTGAGGATTCAGCCAGGCTCTGCTTGTCCTCTGAATTGCTGATGAATCCTGCCTTGCCAGTGGGAGGACAGAGTTCATTCTCCCCCCAGACTGAGGTTCTTCTTTAAGCCCTGCAGAAACAGGGGTGTTCGTTCTATGGCTGATACTCCCCCGCCCTCGGTACTTAGAATGTTCGTGAGGGTTGTGTGACATCACAGCAGCTCAGCCAATGACCAGTAGTGCAAATGGGTGTGTGTGTGTGTGTGTGTGTGTGTGTGTGTGTGTGTGAGTGTGTGTGTGATATATCCAGCCATTGGAGGACCCCCATTTTCCTTCTCCCCATTGCCACCCTAGAGAGCAACCCCAGAGACAACACAGGATGTTGACCAGGGGAAATTTATATATACACACACATCTACACCCACACTAAAATCCCCTTTTGATGATAAATAAATAAGCAGCACAATAAACCCTTCTGTTTTGCTTTTCAGTCACGTCACTTCCAAGGCATCTAACAGCAAAAAATTAAAACAATCAATTTAAAGTGATGTGGGCCATAAAAACAGCAGCGGGGGGGGGGACGGGGGGGACGGGACGACCACACCGATAAATCCACCGGCAACAAACTTTCAATGACAAACTAACATTTGCATATGGTCCATTAAAAGCCGCTGAGAAGACTAGAACGGTCCTGAGCTGGCACCTAGAGGCATAAATCCGTCCGGCAAGGACATGGCTGCCCAGGGTCTAAGCTGTTTAGGGCTTTACAGGTAATAACCAGCACCTTGTATTCTGCCCGGAAACCTATCGGCAGCCAGTGCAATTCTTTCAACACAGGAGTATTATTATTATTAATAATAATAATAATTCGATTTCTATACCGCCCTTCCAGAAATGGTTCAGGGCAATTTACACAGAGAAATAATAAAGAAATAAGATGGCTCCCTGTCCCCAAAGGGCTCAATCTAAAAAGAAACATAAGATAGACACCAGCAACAGTCGCTGGAGAGATGCTGTGCTGGGGGTGGAGAGGGCCAGTTACTCTCCCCCTGCTCAATACAGAGAATCACCCCGTTAAAAAGGTGCATCTTTGC
This sequence comes from Hemicordylus capensis, assembly GCF_027244095.1. NCBI lineage: Eukaryota > Metazoa > Chordata > Lepidosauria > Squamata > Cordylidae > Hemicordylus > Hemicordylus capensis. The sequence goes on along the minus strand of NC_069673.1, from coordinate 15,647,537 downwards.
CCAGTTAGCAGGGGTTCTAATATCATCTCTCCGCATTCTGGACCAACTGCAGTTTCCAGACTATGTACAAAGGCAGCCCCACATAGAGCGCATTGCAGTAATCCAGCCTAGAGGTCACCAGCAGATGGACCACTGTTCTGTCTACACAGACTGATGGGAGTTGTAGTCCGGCAACAGCTGGCGGGCCAGAGTTCTCCCAGATCCCCCATGCCCCAGTTCTGCTCCTGCTGGCGATCCTTCCAGCTGGGGGTGCCTGTGCATCTGGTCCTCACAGCCAGGCTCCTCCCAGCCCAGCCTCCCGTCTGCTGCCCTTTTTGCTTGACTCCCTAGACACTTGCGGGTCTCCAAGGACGGAGGACGGTCTCTGGCCAAGAGAGATTTGTGGCAGAGCAGGAAGCTGCATCTGGGCTTGCCCGGTCCCAATCCGGTGCTCTAACCATGCGACCCGAGACTAAGCCTATGCGTTAAGGTGCCCACGAGGTCCCTTGGCAATGATTCTGCGTGCCCAACAGCCTTCTTAGGAGGTCCCGGATGAGGCCCGGAAACCTGCGTGTGGGTGCATGCCCATTACAGTCCTCGTTTACGGTCCCTGAGCAGTTCCTGTCCATTTTCATTAGGGGGAAAGTGACAGCCAGCTGATTAAGAAATGCAAAGTAAAAAAACCCGTCCCCCGCCCCAAATACGAAATATCCTAAGCGAGCGTTTTTGCCTGCCTTCCGACAGCAGCTGCCGCCACACGGCTTTGAACTCGACAGCTGCCGGTTGGGCTGCCGGTCCCCCCCCCCCCCCGGTAAATCTCGAAGCCTTTAATTAGCAGCTGAAATGTAGGTGAGGGACAGAAAAGGGAAAAGAGAGAGAGAGGAGTGTATTAGCATAAAGATTAAGGGCCACTGAGAACGAAGAGGATACGGTGCAGACAGGGGGAGAAACATTAATAAATTAGTAATCATGTATAAAAGATAAGGAGCCTTGGATTTTCATAAGCTTTGTTCAAATTGAAATTCCTTCTCCTTTGGGGGCCTCCTTCCTCCTCCTCTTCCAGAAGCCGTTAATATTTCCTCCACTGGTGATCCCTTCTGAAGGGAGATCTGTCACCAAGCCGCAGAATTAGAGAAGGCAATGTATTGGGGTCAGACATTTGGATGTAAATGAAGCGCTGCTTTTTATGCCGGGGAGCAGCCCAGCTCTCCTTCGCGTTTGCCCTTTTGTTCCCTTAATCGAGCTCTGCCACGTGACTCGCGGGATTTAATGCGGCCGAACTTCTGAGGAATCAGGAGGGCTCCGCTTCTTCCCTTCCTGCTCCTGCTGAAGGATGGGTCTCTTCCGGGAGGTCATCCTGGACGGCCCCATTGGAAGAAAGCTCCCTCTCAGCTTTCCTGAGCCACCCTTCCAAATGCTCCAGTTCCACGGAGCAGTTAGTGAAAGTCGGGGCCAGATTGCTCCACACTGCTTGCTTTTCAAACAGTGCCCTTGTGGGCGTAGCGTCTGTTGGGCAAGGGGGGACAAAAGTCCCCAGGCTCCGCTCTGCACCAGCTCACCGGACGGTGAGTTCAAGGAACGGGGAGGGCAAGGCTTGGGTTGGTTAGGTTTGCCCCGCCCCCTCGTGACATCAGACATCAGACACAGGGGGTGTGGCTTGGGGCACTGGGGGGTACATACGATAGAGGCCCCCTGGCTGAACTTTCCCCCCGGCCGCTGGGAACCTCACTATGTCCCTGAGTGCCTTGGAAAACCCTCGGGTTCCCCAGAAGCTTCTTGGGGGGTTCCTTGGTGAGGGGATGTTTAATACAGACCTGTGTAAGTCGCTGTGTGTGTGTGTGTGTGTGTGTGTGTGTGTGTGTGTGTGTGAAACCACTGGGGCCATTTCTACTGCAAAGCCTGGCTCCGTCTAGGCTAGGGGACCAGCCTGGCAGGGCCCCCAGTCAGCTGACTCTAGGGGCCAATCCCTGCTCACTGCGCCCTACAAAACCTGGCCTCAGCAGTGTCAGATCTTGAGAAGAGCTGGGATCCTGAATCAAGGACCCCAGCACTATCTGCTGGACACCACCAAGTCAGCTCACTGGGAAAGGGGTTGCCTGACCCGAGTCTTTCTGCTCCACAGCGCCCTCCTGGCAGTGGCTGGAAGGCAAACTGCAGACAGCCTGGAAAGGGTCAGGTGACCTGGGGGGCGGGGCCAACCGGGTCCCTGCTTTTTCCGTATCAGAACTCCTCTGGGTTTAGCCTTCCAGGCTGAGCTTCTGGATGATGGAAGCAGGTGCTCCTCCTTGAGACTTTCCTGGCTTTGGCACTGGTCTGCCTTGGAACTGCCCTGACCGGTTCCGCCCATTCATATGAGGACCAAGGAATCTGGCTGGTGCCTTCTGCTGGCATCCATTCTTTCCCACCCTTGGCTTGCCCCTCGCTGTCAAACTTCACATTGTGATTTCCTTGGGGCAGGGGATCGTCTTTCTAGGGATTTCCAGCCCCCCTGAGAAGTATTTGCTGATCTCACTGAAGCCTTTCTGGCTTCCCTGAAAGAATGGCAGAGAAGAGGAGCTTAGAGAGAGGAGAGCTGGTCTGGTGGAAGCATGCGTGACTGGTCCCCTTAGCTAAGCAGGGTCTGTCCTGGTTGCATTTGAATGGGAGACTAGAAGTGTGAGCACTGAAAGATCTTCCCCTCAGGGGATGGAGCTGCTCTGGGAAGAGCAGAAGGCTTCAAGTCGCCTCCCTGGCATCATCTCCAGATAGGGCTGAGAGAGACTCCTGCCTGCAGCCTTGGAGAAGCCACTGCCAGTCTGTGAAGACAATTCTGAGCTAGATAGACCAATGGTCTGACTCAGTAGATGGCAGCTTCCTATGTTCCTAATGTCCAGCGTGCATTGGATGAGAAATTTCAGTGCCACAAAATTCAGCTTAAATAACAGCAGAACAAGGTGTTCAGTCTGAATGAAAATGGAGAGGCTGGAGATTTCCCATCTGCCTCTTGCTGTCTCTGTGCCACATTTAGTGGAATGTTCTAGAAACAAAATTATTTTGGTGTCTTCGTCGCCTTGGGACCCGCGTCATTCAGTTTACCCTGGTGGTTCCTGAACGGCAGATGGTTCCTGGCTGGGGTGTGGAGGGGGAAATGTTACAGGGTGTTTCAAGCAAGATCAGCTTAGCTAACAGGAGGGGGAGGGTGTGTGGGAGCCTTTTGACCGGCCGTTTTCCCGCAGAAAATGAAAAGGAGCATCCAGGATGGTCAGGAACTCCGATTAAGACATGACATTGTCTGTCTGTGACTGTCCCCAACCTGTGTAGGTATAGAGCTCCCTCTTTAATTAATTGCATCAGAGCACATTTGAAGGACTGTGGCAAGAAACGTGCCCTGCTCGAAAGGACCCAGGCTGCGTATGGTAGGAGTCAGCTTCCTGCGTCCGTACCTGTGTCCTTCCATCAGGATCATGGGGGCATGCCCCTCAACACTCGGGGCTAGGGGGCACCAAAGGGAGGGGGCACTAGCCCCACCCACCCACCCACCCACTTGTGGGCTTCCCTGATGCACCTTGCTGGCCACCGTGTGAGGCGGGATGCTGGACTGGATGGGCCCTTGGCCTGATCCTGCGGGGCTCTTTCATAGCTTCTTAACACTTTGCCTACAGGTAGGTTGCTGTGAGGACGAGTTTTGGAGGTTAGTCTTTTGGGGAAAGGGGCAAAGCAACTTTTCAAGGACATCATCATCATCAGTGGTAGCTGGACTGAAACTCCCCTCTCCTTCCCCCCCCTCCCCCCCCTTCTCTGTTGTACAAATGGTTCCCTCTAAGTCCGGGGATATGTTTGCAGCTGGCTCCTCTCCTAAATCCTAGAAAATGGGTTTCTGCAATGCAAACGCTGGCAGGGTGTTAATGGGCAGACACGAATGATGATGATGATGCCGCTCATGGGCGTCTGGGCGAGGGAAAAGCCAGCAGCAGCCCTCGCTGACTCGACCTGTCGCTGTTTGCTCTGCAGATCTCGGCCCACGGAGGAGGAGGAGGAGGCGGCCGCCTCGGAGGACCAGGAGGACCTGCCCAGCGAAGGCTTGATGGAGAAGCTGGAACTGGAGCCCAGCAGGAGCCCAGAACCCAGCATGCCGGCCCTCTGCCTGAAGCAGGTCTTCCCCAAGTACGCCAAGCAGTTCGGCTACCTGCGGCTGGTGGACCGGATCGCCGCCCTCTTCCTCCGCTTCCTGGGCGTGAAAGGGACCACCAAGCTGGGGCCGACGGGGTTCCGGACGTTTGTAAGGTGAGGGCTTTGGGGAGTCAAGCCCCCGGGGTTGGGGGTAGGGGATTTGAACTTGGGTCTCCCAAAGCCTGGCCGGATACGCTCTCCCCACCCGGGCCCTCCTGTTCACCTTCCTCTCTCTCCCGCTTCTGCCAGAAACTGCAAGATAAGCAACAGCGGGTTCAGCATGGCGGCGGCAGACATCCTGTATATCGACATCACCCGAAGGAGCAGCGGCCTCGGGGTGGACCAGAGGGACGCAGGTAATGGCTTGCCGCCCACTCGGGAGAGGGACTGAGGGCTCTGCTTCTCCAGGCCGCTTTCCAGACTGGCTGCTCAACAGCAGCAAAATGCCTCCGTTGAGGCAAGTCGCATTGGAAACGTAAACAGCAGGGGGAGCAGAGTCTTGCGGAAACCAACGACCCGAAAAGACAGCAATCTTTTTATGCCGGATACACGACGTCCTAGCGCTATATCGCAGCGATTAAATTCGAAACAAGGCATTGGCAATGTGAACGTGGCACCCTTCTGTCCGCATAGGGACTGCGGCGTCCCGGCACAGGAAGTGTGCAAGCACCCTTCCGAGATCTGCCGTGACCCCGTGGCAGGGTCGAGTCTGGAAAGCGCCCAGGTTGCTGCTGGAAGGGGCTGCACAGCTCTCGTTCTGTGGCAGACAGAGCTCCGTGCCTAGAGGTGGGCTGAGCCTCAGAGGCAGGCGGCCCCGAGCGTGGCTGAGGTGAGCCATGTTGGGCTACGCCAGTGGGAGCTCTGGCTCACCTTTTGAAGTCCCAAGCCAAGGGGGACACCAGGGGGACTCCTTTTTGTTTTTTGTTCCCGTTTTAGCCCTTGAGAGCTGGCTGGGGTGGTCAGTGCCTTCTGGGGGGAAGCGTGCTCAGTGGAACAGAGGGTGGCCGCATATTGCAGGATTCTCTGCTTTCCGTGCGCTCTCGCGCTTTGGTCGTCCTGAGCATCAAGCCTGCAGTGGCCACTTCTGCCAGAGCGGCTTCTAAAAACGCAGAAACAGCCCTGCAGTTTTACCGATGTGGTCAGAGGGATGGAAATGAAAAGGGGCAGGAGCGTCCTCCCAGGATTACTCCTCGGAGAGAGTGCAACGCCTTGTTCATTGCTACCCTTCCCTCTGTACAAAAGTGACATGGAGGACCAACAGGCCTGTTGACAGCTACTAGTCTGGTGGCTATAGGCCACCTCCAGCCTCAGAGAGGCAGGATGCCTCCAACTGCCAGTTGCAGGTGGAGCAACAGCAGGAGAGAGGGCATGCCCTTCCCTCTGGCCTGTGGGCTCCTTGAAGGCATCTGGTGGGCCACTGTGTGAGACAGGAGGCTGGACTAGATGGGCTTCCTGGGGCCTGATCCAGCAGGGCTGGTCTTAGATCCTTGTGACTGTAATTTTACTGTAGAGGGGGAAAGGGGTGATAGAACACCCAGAGAGCTGCACCTTTTGCCTTTCGTGGGGGGTGGGGGTAGATGTTGCAAAAAATCACCACGAGCATTTGTCCCCTGGATGGTACTCATGGCCAAAATGTGTGGGGCTGCCTCATGGGGAAGAGTCCTGGGAACGCTTCTCCCTTGGAGAAGCCCTTGCTCCTTTACACCCCCAAATGGACGTTCAGGGAGGGAGGTGGGGTGGGGAGGAGACCACCCCCCCACTCCTCACATTCCTGCCGCTGCCATAAGTCAGCAGGAAAATCCCGACGACGTCTGAATGTCATTCGGAAGTCGCAAACTGGATCCTCCAGCAGAGCCCCGGGAAGTGGCTTCCTCTCCGCGTTTCTTGCTTCCAGCCAGCGTTACCATCTGGCCTATTGTTCACTCGGGATTAGCGGGCGGTGTTCAGTTTGCATCTCAAACTGCTGCCGAGAATCTGTTGGCAGTGTGTGTCTAGCACAGATTTGTGTGTGTGTGCGTGTGCACGCACACGCGCACAGTTTGTTTATTAGCATTGCTCTTACGTTTTGCTGGCCATTTTTGGTGTGATGAGAAATCTACTGATTTGCACTCCAAGAAAGCAGCAATCTCCTCCTCTCCCTGCTCTCTGAAAGCTGCCTGCCTTCCTTTGAGCCACCCAGGAGATCCAGCATGGGCACATTTTTCCTGGATCCTCCCCCTTTCCTTTGAGCTCCATTTGGAAGCTTCCCAGAGGCTGCCCACTGTTGGAAGCAGGACGCTGGGCTAGGCAGGCCCTTGGCCTGACCCAGCAGGTCGATTCCTCCTCCTGGGAGGACATTCAGCTACAAGTCGGGAGCAGGAAGTGGGCTGGCCTGAAACTGTCCCCCAACTCATTCCCCCCCCATTGGTGGCAACACTATTCCTCCAGCCAACCAAAGTGGCAGCCATATGCCCCCCCCCACACACACACATACACTGCGGAAATGCCCTGGGAATGGCGCCACTTTATCAGCAAATGGGGAAGGATTGAGGACTTTTCCCGGCAGTGAGTTCTGTCCCGGCTCACCCACTCCCTGCCTGGTTTGATTGCCACGTCCCCTTCTTGGTGCATGCGCTGAATTCCCAGAAGAGCGAGAGGCGCTTGTGGGTGTGTACCAAGGGAAGCCACCTTGCGGGGTGAACACTAATAAAATTTGGTCCAAGAGGAGCTTAAATGGCCTCACGTCGCGGGCTCATGAAAGGGAGACGCGTGAAAAGGCGAAATTAAAAACCCACATTTGGAAAACGATGACATTTATTTTACAAGGGACGCCTCTCTTTCTCTCCTTGAGTTCCCCGTCAGGATTTTAATATGTGCTCTGGATCCTGATGGACCTGAACGGCGGGAACCCTTCTGCCTTGGTTTGGCATCCTTTCCGCTGGTTTAATTGCCGGGTTTTATTAAAAATGGTAATGGATGGGTTTTATTTTAATAGACATGACAAAGTTTCATCCTGAGGAACTGGGAGAGGAAATTAGAGTGTTCTCAGCCGGGGGGGATTTGGATAAATCCCCCTCTCCTCAGAATAAAGCACACAATTTATTGCACAAGCCATGGAGAAGCCCTTTGGGTGGCAGAGAGCACTTTCTGTGTCCCACCCCCAGATGAATTCTCCACAGACGCTTAAGGAAAAATGCAGGACCTGACCCTGCAGAGAGGAGATAACATGATTGCTAGCCTGCTATTGGTTCCCCTGCTGTGATGTCACAGAATTTCCAGTGAATGCCGCCTGACTCCCAGGTGGCGTCTGCTTCCTGTTTACATGGCAGTGCCCACCATAGAGGTAATGGACCAACGTGGCACCTGGGGCAACGGAAGGTACCTGTAGGCCGTTTGGGCAGAGTTGAGCGTTGGTTCACTCACTTTAAAAAGAGTCTCCCCATCCTTTAGCATTAAAACAACCCTAAGAGGTAGAATAGGCTGAGAATGCGATTGGCCCGAAGTCACTCAACCCATCCACGGTGAAGGGGGGATTCGAACCAGCGTCTCCGCAGCCCTCCTCTGGCCTCACAACTGCGCCCCCAGTCACATGAACATGGACACTGCCTACTACCGAGTCAGACCCTTGGCCCATCTAGCTCAGCACTGTCTAGGGGCCACCATCTTGGCCCTCTTGCAGATGTTGGACTACAGCTCTGGGGATGATGGGAGTTGCAGTCCAAAGGCAGCTGGAAGGCCAAGGTTGTGCAGCCCTGGTCTCCCCTGACTGGCAGCAGCTCTCCAAGGTTTAGGGAGACTGGAAGGAGCCTCTCACCCCGGAGTCTTGATGCTGCGCCCGAGCCGTTCTGCGGGCCAGCGCTCCCCGGACCTGGCCACATTTCTGAGCCATTGGCCAATGGCGCCGCTTCCGTCTGAGCCCAGCGTCCGCCTGTTAAGATGCCCAAGCGGAGCGAGACTGCTCTCCCTGGCTTGTTTTTCTCCTGCCGGGGAAGAGCCTCCCGCTCATTCCTTCCACGAAAGGCTGCACGTGGGTGTCATTTGGGGATGGAGGGCGGGGAGAGACGACGGGTCGGGGCCGCCTGCTCCCCCCTTCCCTTTCCACTCCACCATGACCAATACACGAACACGCCGAATCGGCAGCTGCTCCCAGCCGATAAACCTGGCGGGCTCTTTGCCAGCCCGCCTGCCACCACCTCACGGGTGACCCCAATTGCCGCTCTCTGTTGTGGGAAATTATACTTCAGAGCTGTAATTGTGTGGCTTCAAGAGAGCCCTTTCCCCCCGCCGTCTCAATAAGCCCAAACTGAGTTTACAAAATAAATAAATAAATAAAATTATAGGCCCTTTGAAGCCTTATCTGGAAATGGTTCTCCTTAAGAGTTTGCCCTTCACGGCGCCGGCTCATCCAGACACTTCCCTGAGTGCTGGCGTGTTGCGAAGGCGACCGCAGGGCACCGACCCTTTATTAATGAGGTGTTGCCGCGGAAATCTTTATTTGCAATCAGGGTTGGGGAAGTGGGGTGAGGACTAGCCAGCCTGCTCCTGCTTGCGCCGTACCTGTTGAGCTTCTGGCTCTCTCTGCTCTTATTCCCGGCTGCTACTAGGCAGGGACACACCCACGCCTGCCTACACACAGAGGAGGTGGCACGTATCAGGTCTGATCTCCAGTTAAATCCTGTTTTATAGCCTCCGTGCAAATTGGTGCCTCTGTGGAGACTTCCCTTTAAGCCGGATAATACCACGGCAGCCACCTGTCTGAAGGACAACTCCGGCTTCTTTTTTGTTTGTCAGACACTCCGAGAACAATTGATGTAGGGCGGCCAATAAATAAAACTGTTATCGTCATTATGATAATCGTTATTATTGGTCCCCTGTCCCCTGGAAAATGGTCCCCAAAGCTCAGCCAGTTGGGGGACGGGGAGGGCAGAGAAAGTCTGTGTCTCACTTCTAACGCCCCGTCTCCTTTTCCTTCCAGGAATGGGCCTGCATGCGTTTGTGGAAGCCATCTGCTTTTTGGCTCAGAGGAGGTACAAGTCTCTCTCTCTGCACGAGCAGGTGGAACTGCTGGTCGACTTCTGCGAATACAACCTGGCCGCCCTGGATGAGAAGCGCCTGGTGGCCGGCCGTGTGGCCCCCGAACGGCGGGCGGCCCTGGTGACCTGCCACCAGGACAGGCTGCACCTCAGCCCGGCCGCCCACGCGGCCCCCCGGCCCACCAGCCCGGCCGCCCATAAATTTGTCGATTATAGAAGCCCTCGGCTCTGAAGGGGCTGGATTCCGTTGGGGAGAAGCCGAGGTCTGGCGGGCCTGAAGCCGCCGGTGAAGCGGGCGCCGCTGGAGCACATCCGCTGCAGAGTCGTGGCTTAATTCCTCATGGCTTGGCTGATGGGTGCTCCTCCCATCAAGGCCCCCATGACGCCGTCCCCCTCTTTCAAGCAACAGCCATCGGCACGAGGGCCGGCTTTTTGCAACAACACCCCCTGCCCCGTTCCTGGCCGGGCGATGCAGCCAGAAAAGCGGACACCCTCCTGGGTTCTGAACGGATCCAAGAAGAGTCGCCCAGCACGAGATCATGGCAGCCGGCGCGACGGAGAACTGCTGTGCTGCAGAGCCTCGTGTCTGGGCCGTGCTTGGCCAAAGGCCACCTGGTGGGCGGAGAGGAAGGAGGAGGAGGAGGAGGGCAGTGGTGGTGGGTGGGGTGAAATTCCGGAAGTGTGCAAAGGGATGGGAGAGGATGTTGGTTTTGGTGAACTAAAATCCTATTTATGTACTCCAGCCAATTCTGTGAGGGCATTTTCCTTCCTGATGGGCCCAGGGGGGTCAAACTCCTGCTTGGTGCACCTGCTTTGCATGCGGAAGACCCCAAGTCAAGACCCCTGGTGGTCCTGGAGAGCCGCTGCCAGCCGGAGTCTGTAGGCGGGACTGAGCTCGATGGACCCATGGTCTGACTCCAGAGAAGGCAGCTCCCTGTGGTCAGGGAGGGGCCATCGCTCAGGGGCAGAAGGCCTGCTTGGCTGGAAGTCTGAAGCTCACCTCCAGTTGCAAGGATTTCTCAAGGGACAGTGTTGAGGGGGAAGACCACCCCTCTCCCTGCCTGAGCCCTTGGGAAGCCGCTGCCAGTCAGAGCAGGCAGAACTGGCTTAGCTGAGCCTTCGGTCTGATTCAGTTCCTCGTGTGGGTTGTGCACACTCACCGGGCTTGGCTGCTCCAGGGCTCTGGGCAGAGGCCCTGGACCCCTTGCATGCCGCCAGGCTGAAATCCTGCCTCCGTCAAGGGGGCCAGAGGAGAAGACTAGCTTCTCCTCCAGGGAAGCACATCCCTCCGTCTCTGAGTACTGAGGCCGGAAGCACGGGTGGAGTCCATTCCTGCAGCCCCTTAAAGAGCACACCAGGCCAGCGTGGAACCTCATCTTGGGCCCAGGATTCCGCCTTCCAGGGACAGAAACTTGCCTTTTGAACGAGGCAAAGCAGCAGACCTCTCGTCCTTCGGGCTGCTGGGCTGGGCATGCGCGATCTCCGATGAGATCTCGGAAGCGAGTGGAGGGCGGCAGGGAATTGGAGCGTGGTCCCGAGAGGGCCTGAGGCTGCCGCGTTGCTGATTAGCAGGGGCAGAGAGGCCGCCATGCCCAGGAAGCAGACCGATCGAAGCCAACCTGCCTCACTCTGCGTAGCTGGCAGGGTTCCCTTTGGGCTGCCCTTGGCACTGGATGTCGGCGGGGTCCTTTGGGCGTATAATAATACTAATACCAATACCCAGAGCTTTGTGCTTGAATCGGGCGCCTCTTTAAAAAAGAGCACCTTGCTTCCAGAGCGGTTCAGGAGGAAGGAAAGGGAATCATTGTATAGGGTGTATCCTCCCCAGATTGCCAGGCTGGGCTGCTTTGGCCTCTCCCCAAATCCCCCAGTGCCCAGGGCCTGCCCTGTCGTGCACCCGCTTCCTGTGTGGGGCTCTGGGCACTGCATCTCTTCCGGGCCCACTCAGCGCGGCTCCTTCACCCCTGTGAGAAAGGTCTGAGTAGCCACTGCACGCCTGCGTGGTTGGCGTCTAGCATCTTGGGCCGGGAGGCAGCATAGCAATCCGTCTCCTCTCTCTCTCTAACCTACCTGCCACTGTTGCAGCCAAGGAAGAACGCTGGGTTCTCAGCGAATTCTACCCCCTGGAAGGCTTGTCTCTCTCCCCCCACCGCCCACAGCTCTCCAACAGCAGGACCACCCCCCTCCAGACCCAAGGGGGTCTTGAGCCTTCCCTTCCTCCGCTTCTCCCCAGCTGGGAGAAATGTGGTTGGAAGAGAGTTCCGAAGAAGGGTGCTCCATTTCTGGCAGCGTGGTATTTTGCTGTGCTTTATGGTTTAGCCGTTGAGCTCGGGAGGTGGGGTTGCATTTTTGTGACCATCTGCAGGCGGGATATCTTACAGATAAACAAACACGGTCACCACCGCTGCATCCCAAAGCAGGGGCTGAAGCCAATGACGGAGAAGGAGTTTGCCGAAGACCACTGTGTGGCCTGATTGAAATGCCTACAGAAACTGGGTGGCATCTTTGCTTCCCTCTTGCTTGGAAGCCCAAATCTGCCTGTTTTGGAAACACTGGAAAATTGCTCTCCATACCCACCTGTCCCTGGGGACTTCATAACGGCTCCGTTTCCGCACCCTGTTTCACAGCAAGCTTTTTTCTTCTACCCAGCAACAAAATAAAACAAATGTTGCCTTTCCTCTGAAGCAGACACATCCCTGCCTTCACACAAGACAGCTGAAATCGGTCGAAGAGTGTGGCTGTTCGTGTCTGCTTGCCTGCCTTTGTAGAGGATCGCCAGCTTTTTATCTGGCCCTGCTCCTGGGCTCCTCAAAAGATGTGCAGAAATTCAGCAAAACGTTCCCCCTCGTTTTATCTCCACGCCAAGGAAAACGTTGCTTGCTAAAGTTCTCTGTGTAAGTCTGCTGTTTGAAACCAGTTAAGAGAGAGAGAGCGAGAGGGGCTGTTCCTTTAATGTGGCAACATTACCAGGCAAAAACATGGCACTTTTTTTTCTCCTGGACGTTTCCCACATTGGCCGCTGCAACGTTGCCAAGACGTGTCTGTTGAGTGCCCGTCCAGATTGCCCTCAGTGTTGCCACGTCATGACATGGGTGCCGTCCACGTTCCCCATGCTTGGATTCAAATCATAATGATGCGGTTCCGCCTCACAATGGCGTTAATGCATCACATGAAACTAGCTGTATTTTTCCGTAGTAAGGAGGCTTGATACGGACTTCTAGCATTGCAGTATTTGGCAGCATGGACTGCTTTTTTCCCTACATACGGACAGCTCTGCTGGATCAGGCCCAAGCCTATCTAGTCCAGCATCCTGTTTCCCACAATGTGCCACCACCAGATGCCCAAAGGCAAGAGGTATGTGCATGCCCAATCTGCTGCTGCTGCTCCCCTGCAACTGGTAATGAGAGGCATCGTACCTCTGAGGCTGGAGGTGGCCCACAGCCAGCAGACTAGTAGCCATGGATAGCCCTGTCCTCCATGAATCTGTCCAAGCCCCTTCTAAAGCCATCCAAGCTGGTGGCCATCACCACATCTCGTGGCAAGGAATTCCCTAGATTAATCATGCGCGGTGTGAAAAAGTACTTCCTCTTGTCGGTCCTCGATTTCCCCCGACCTTCTGTTTCATGGGGTGACCCCTGGTTCTAGTGTTCACTCCAACGGGGTTTGCGCAGGAGAACCCTCCCACCTGGGTTATTTACTTATTTACGGGTTTATATCCCACTTTCCCACTTGGGCCCCGAAGGCCTCTCACGAGCAGCCCCAACCAAAATGGCTTTCTGGGACGTTTTTAGGCACAACAAACCACCCAAGAGCCATCCAAGAGGGAGTCGATCTGGCAGAAAATCATCTGAGCTGCTGAAATGGGAGTTTAGGGTTTGGACACAACCCTAAGCTTAACTCCCCGAGGTATTTCCCCACATTTGGCAAGACCCAAAATGCAGATCAGACCCAACGAGTCACAGACAGATCCGACGTGCATGTCCATCTTTGCAAAATATCCTCAGATGCTTGCATCGCCAGAGCCGGAGGCTGTGCTGAGCTTTGGAAACGGCTGGAGAAAGGCAAGCAAACAGCCCACCTGAATCACACACTGGCTTTTCTTTTCCTCCTTTTGGTTCCTTCCCAAGCAGGTACAGTTATTAATTTTTCAAAAGCCTGCAGGACTGTATATTCATCAGGCGGGCCTGGGCTGCTCCTTCGCCAGGCGAATTGATTTCTAGATCACCATGGAAATGCAGCAGCCGGGCTCCGTCGTCGTTTTTAATCTTCCTTCCTGGCTGAGTTCCAAAGCCTTTCGCCGGCCTGGCCGAGGCCCTGGGACCCTGGAACCATTTTGCAGAGAAGAGAATTCCGCAGGGCCCGTTTGGCAGCGTGTGGGAGTTGCCCAGGACCCTTCGGATCCCTCCCCAGGATCTCGAGCTCTTAAATCTGGGTGTGTGGAGGATGAGCCTTCTCTGCAGTGCACCATGTGTGAACACGAAGGCCCTACGCAGTGCATTCATGTTTGGACCATCAGTCTCGGCTCGTTGGACCACTATGATTATTTTTTAATTTCCACATTTATGTCCCTCTTTTCCTCCAAGGAGCCTAGCGCGGTGTATTTGGCTTATCCTCACAACAACCCTGTGAGGTAGGTTAGGCTGAGGGGGAAGTGGATGGCCCAGAGCCAACCAGTGAACTTCATGGCTGAACAGGGATTTGAACCCGGCTTTCCCTGATCCTACTTGTAGCCCAAAGCCCTGTCGCCCCCGCCCCCGGCTTTTGAATCTGCAGACTCTTGCAGGATTGAACCTTGTGGGTTTTGCAGAATCCCTTGCTTCTCTCACGTCCCACGGAAGAGCGGCGTGCAGCCATCTTAGCCTCGCCAGTGATTAAGAAGGAAAGGTCTGCTTCCTCGTGCCTGTTCTCTGATCCTCCAAGCCGGAGGGACCTGTTGCTCCAGCATCACTGCAATTTTTTTTATAGCACTCTCTTCCTTGGTGGCAGAATTAAGACAGCAGCACAGACAGCAGCACAGTCAATAAATTGGTCTGTAGACCATTAGCTGATTTCTGGACCGAAATGCGGAGCGGAAGCGGCTTGTCACGTTGCTTTTCCAAAGGTGCACCACAGGGCTGGAGGATGCCTTTGTATCCCATAATAATAAGATAGAAGCTGACAGGTTTGGGGTTGCTGCTGTTTCCACCCCACCCATTCCGGTAACCCACCTGTGCTTTTTTTTTTTAACAGCCTTACTTGCTGATCTCTGTGACCCCCAAAGCCTGACCTGTTGGCTTGCTGTGTGTCAGGCGGCTATTCAGGGCATGATGTGAAGAATGGAGGTCTCCCGACCCGTTGCTTAGAAAGGGAGCCCACATTCCGGATGGGGAATGGTGCAAAACGGAGCTGCCGCGTGACGCGTGCCAAGAAATTAGCAGACGTTTGTGCAAAGTAGGCTGTAGAATATGAATCGGCAATTACCGTAATTAGATCAGGTATCTAATTGGTACCTCTGAGCAGGAGAGGGAGAAAAGGGAGCCCGTTTTCAGTCTCTGAGGCAGGGACAAGCAGCCACCTCGGATGCAATGCCGGAAAGCGTCCCCCGTGCCTCCGAGAGGGCCTTGGAGCTGGGCCCGCTTCTCCTGTCCCCGTGAGGAGTGGTGGGAGAAGCTGCATCTGCGGATGGTTTCACTTCTGTGCAGCTTCTTGTTAAAGGGCGAGGAGCTCCCACCCCATGAACAAGAGGGCCCAGAAAGCACTCCGAGTTCTGCACAGTGTGTGTACACAGTGAGTTCGTTCTGCACCCCTTGCTCTTCCCCAGCGCTGCCTTCTGAAGTCCAGGAGGATCGGAGGGGTCCTCTGGCTACTAGCCACGATGGTAGAGGCAGAGCCTCCATGGTCAGAGGCAGAATACCGGATGCTGCCGTTTCGGGCTCTGGCAAAGAGTTATGGTCTGTGCTCAGCTTCTGCACTCTTGGCCACGGTCCTGCATCAGCTCTGTGAAGTGGGAGGGTTTTGCCTGCCTGAGCCCCCAAGGGGCTAGATGTGGGGAGCCTTCATGCCTCCCGGTCCCCAGGGGAAGGTGCTGGAGGCACCCAGCTGGCTTCTGAAGGCAGGGGAGGAACTACAGCCCCACCCCCGCCAGCAGCGTCTGCAGGAACTCCCAGGCTCCAGCCAGCCAGGGCGGCCCGTTAGCTGGACGAGCCGCAGCTGGGCCACTGCCTGGCTAGCCTCATAATGGGGCCACTCTGGGAAGAGCCCCTGCCTGCTTGCATGCAGAAGGTTCCCAGTTTTTGCCCTGGCAGCATCTCCAAGACAGGGCTGAGAGAGACTCCTGCCTGCAGCCTTGGAGAAGCCACTGCCAGTCTGTGCACCCAGGGCCTCAGTGGACCCAGGGCCTGACTTGGTAGAAGGCAGCTTCCTAGGTTTTTGTCCGCCCACCTGGGAGGGACCAGTGGCCTTTGTTAAAAGCACAGCACTTTTTTTTGGAAGAAAAGGGTGGCCCCCCAGTCGTTGGAGTCTTCCTGCTCACTGGATTTGAGGTCAAGAAGGGATTCTGCCTCCCTCGGGCTGGCAGGGACCCGTGGAGGGAAAGAGCGCCTCGGTGTCCCCATGTAGCTTGGCTGGCTGGCTTGAGCCGTCTGGAATTATTTATTGTTTTATTTATTGTTAATTATCTCCATGTCTTTTCTGGGTGACGTCTGGCGACTGCTTGTGACACTGGTCCTGTGTGTGTTTTGGGGTGGTGGATGGCCAGGCCGGTGGACTAGGGGGTCTTGAGGAGCATTTCTGCTCCAGGACCCCACGATGCTGTGGACTGTGGGTGACGAAGCCTCTTTGGCACATGCGGAGCTCTGGCAGCTTCCCTGCGTATGGGTGAGCTTGCTGTGTCTCCTTTTGTTCCCTGTGCGTAGACAGGCTGCAGTTCCTCATTGGCGAGGGATGGGCCGTCTGCACATGCTCAGAGGCCCATTGCTAATCAAAGGTACGGAGTGCTTTTGTATCTGTTTCTTTAAAGACCCCAGAGAGGGGCAGAATGATGTGGAATAGGCACGGGTTTCCTTAACAGTGCGGGGGGGGAAAACAGGTCTTATGGCATCTTGTTTACAACCTAATTGCTAAAGGCGAATTCAGCTGCATTGCAGGCCAGATCCGCAGGCTTCCAGTAGGCCACACCTGCTCTAGAGTAAACCACAGACTGCCTGGCTCGTCTCTGTTCCTTTTTTAAAAGAACCTGTATCGAGAACTTTAGGCTGTTGGAGCTGTGTGTGTAAATCCAGATCTTGTTCCTTCCTTTGGGGCGGGTGGGGTTTGCAGAAGGAAGGGATGGTAGCCCACTTGAAGGGTTTCTCCAGACCTTAACCAGTGCTTGGACTCAGTGGGTGTGCAGCCAGAATTGTGTGTGAGCACCGTAGTTCTGCAGGAGGCAGGCAGGAATGGGCTCCCGGAACCTCTTTTGTTGTGAAAAGCAAAGTTCTATCCCTCATGACTGAGGAGGGCTGCTTAAAAGAGTGTAGGCAACCCCTGCTATCATCTCCAAAGCCAGAACGCACGATGCAAAACCGTTCACGCACTTTCACAACAGCAGAAATGGCTGGACAAATGACTACTTAATTTGCATAGATTATGCCACTTGAATGAGTCCTGGTGCAGAACTGTAACTTTTAAAAAACACGGAGTACATCCAGTTCAGTGTGTAGCGTGAATGTAAAATATGCACTGTCCAGATTGTGCTTGGATCCTCCCACTTTTGTCTTGGGGTGTCTGCATGGGGCACAAGCCGCTTGAGGAGGAGTCTTGGGAGCTCTTCTGTGCATTGTGTGTGAAATAAGCGAGAGTTGAAGCCAAACTGGTTCCCCTCAAATTCTCCACAAAGTCTGAAGCTGAATATTTCTAAAAAGCTTCCTTAAATCTTTTTTGTGAACCTGTATTTGACCCCTGACTCTTATTTGACGACGTTACAGTTGGTAGTTGACAGATAACATGCAATGGCAACTAACATCTGCCAGCTTTTGATATAACATGCAGTGGCACGCAGTATTTGACAAAATATAGGATATCCTACTGGGCCTGCCAAAACCAAAAGATGCCAACGAGCCTGGAGTGCTCAAACTTTGAGGTTAAATTTCACATTCAGGATGTGAGTGAGGTGTCTCGCCTTTTGCCTCTTTGGAGGTTTAAATCTGAGCATTTGGGGGAGAGATTCAGAACCTTTGCAAATGTTTGCTTCAGCTCTGGCGAAACTGGGCAACGTCCTGCTAGGCGTTCAGCCTACGGACCAAGCAGCCTATAGACGAAAACAGCATTGCTTGGACTTTCCCACCAGCAAGTGAATGTCTCTCTTAAAACACCACGGAATGCATTAAAACTTGCCTTCTTGCTCCCCTGTGGACTGTCTTCATGGTGGCCTGGCTGCCTTCTCTCGACTGTGTCTTGTGATGGTTGAAGACGACCTGGTTAAAAGAGGATGGCTGAAGATCCTCTGGCCTAGGGGTGGGGTTTTCGCGGCCAGGCAGGACTGGGATGAGACCAGGGTTCCCTTTAAGAGGGATCCCCAGATGTTGTGGACTACAACTCCCAGAACCCCCAGCTGCAATGGCTTTTGTTTGTTTGGGGGTTCTGGGAGTTGTAGTCAACAACATCTGGGAATTCCTGGTAGAGGGAACACTGGATGAGACGGGTTGTAGTGCCCAAATGTCCTCCTGCAGGTAAATGTTGTTGTTATTATTATTTTGATTTCTATATCACCCTTCCAAAAATGGCTCAGGGTGGTTTACACAGAGAAATAACAAATAAAATAAATAAATAAATAAATAAAGATGGCTCCCTGTCCCCAAAGGAGTCTTGCTAAGAGGTAGCCCCTTCTCTCTCTAACTCTCTCTCTCTCCCCCACCCCACCCCCCGCCATTTTGGATTTGGGACCGTCAGAAGTAGAGCCAGTTTCATGGATGTCTTTATTAACTCTGTCACGTCATTAGCTTGGAAATAATAAAGTCGTGTGCCGCTTGCCAGGGGCTCCTTCACTCTGGAGGGAAACCTGGACACAGTCCACACGTCAAAACACTTTCCACACATTGGGGGTTTACAGTGTTGGGCCTTGTGGGGTGTGTGGATTGAGGGTGCCTGGCAAACCAGCCGTCTGGGAACTAGCTGCAGTTGCTGGTGGGCAATCAAGTTTACTCTGCCCTTTCCTCTGCACATGCTCAAAGTTAGCATTGCAGAAGTGTAGATTTTGTGTGGTTTGGGTCACAGGGGGTGTTCCTTGGTGGCGACTGCCATCTGTCCCCTCCCTGAAGAATCCCCCCCTGGACTACAGTTATGAATATATGCTTTTCAACAGTTCTTATGCAGAAAAGCAGCTTACGTAGAAAAATAAGGTGGTTCTCTGACCCTCCAAGGGCTCGTAATCAAAAAGGAAATACAAGGGACACACGCACACACCCTGGAGGGATGCTGTCCTGGGGCTGGATAAGGCCGGTTGCTCTCCCCTTGCTAAATAGGAGAGAATCTTTGAAAGGTGCCTCTTTGCCCAGTTAGCAGGGGGTAGAAGAACAAAGCTGCGTGACGTCAGTGTCACTTGGAGGGGAATTGTTGGGGGGCAGTGTTGCCTGCAACAGGGATTCCCAGATGTTGACTACAATACCCATAATCCCCAGCCAAAGGCCACTGCAGCTGAGGTTGCTGGGAGTTTTAGTCAACAACATCTGGGGATCCCTGTTACAGGGAACTGTGCCGGAGGTGGGAATGGTCGCCTTTGTGCCGCCAAAAGGGCTCTCCAGTGTAGTTGCCAGCAGGGCAGGGAGGGTCTATTTCAAGCTCGGCCCTCCCTTTAGAGAAGACGAGCAAAAGCTTGTGTGTGCAGGCCCAGCCCTGTGTGGGGCGTGCTGGTGGGGGGCCTGGCTTGGCAGTGAAGCACCCCCGGGGGGGGGCTGCCCCAGTGAAATCTCCAGGTGCCTTGGGAAGGTGTTTCGGCTTAGAGGAGCATCCGAGAGGAATTGCATCCCAGGCAGCTCCCAGCTTCAAGCCTAGCCAGGTTCCCCCAAAGGGGATCTGGCACTCCTCTCCGCAGGCCGGCCGGCATCATGCGCATGGTCTTCTGGCTTTCCCAGCACCCCCCACCCCCGGCCCCCTCTAATTCCTTCTCCGCATCCCTTCCAGCTCATAACAGCCACGGAGGAGTCGGTGTGGGAAATGTCACGGTGATACATCAAAGTCAAGCGGTGTGCCAGGACTGCGCAAGGGGGGGGGGCTTCATTCCCTTCCAGCCTGGCCCAGGTGGAGGCCGTTCAATTAAAAAACCCCACCAGCACCTGGAGAACTGGGGCGGGGGTGGCAGTCTGGGGAGGGGGGCAGGAGAGAGGTGCCTGCCATTCTGTCGAAGGCTTGAGTGGGGGGGGGGTTGGCTGGAGCGCCTGCCGTCTGCCTTGGTCGCCAGTGTGCAGATCACACCGTGCAGCGCAACACACACACACCCCTGAGCCACCCACCAGCCTGCAATCAATAGGCCAGGAGCCCTCCTCAATCCAGACAGATGGAGAGCAGCCTCCCCGCCCCCCGCCCGCCCCCCAGTCCTGGCTCTGGCCGTGGGGTGGTGCTGTGCTCCTTTGATCACAATCGAGGCGGACTCTGGCGGCAGCAGCAGAGCGGCGTCTGGGCCCTGCTAGGCCAGGAATGGGCTTCTCCTCCTAATGAGCTTTTGGGCCCGGGGCTGAGAGGCCACCCTTGGGGAATTTGTGGCTTTTGGTTGCCCCGTGCCTGCCTGCGTGGTTGGAGTGGCCGGGAGTGAGGTTGCCCTGGCCCACTGAGCCGCCTGTCAGGCCAGACGCTTCCTCCCAAAGAGACGCCCGCCCAGCCTGCTCCACATCGCGGGTGTGTTTCCAGGGTGAGAGGAGCCCCCGGGGCTCAGGCGTCTGTGCATGGCACCCTGGCGCAGCCCCTTGGCTGGGCTGAAAAGCACCCGCGCTTGGGAGCTGCCCTTGTGGTGCCCTTGGCAACTCCTTGCAAGCTGCCCTTGGACTTCCAGCCCGGCTTGCCTTCTGGCACGGACACACAGACGTCTCCCGGGGCCCCTCTCCGGGGCTCCAGCCTGGGTGCTGCTTCTCTGGCCCCTGGAGGTGCCTGCCGGCACTTTCTGTGTGTGCTGCTTTCAAGTCCAAGTTGACCATGGCCTCCTCCCGCCCCGTAGGAGACGACGATGATGCCTTTCAGCATCTTCCTGGATCGCTGCTGCCCGATAGAGGGAAACATACCAGCAGGGATTCGAACTGACAACCTTCTGCTTGTTAGTCAAGCATCTTCCTATATTGCTGCTGCTGCTGCCCGATGGAGGTATTTCCCATAGTCTGGGGAACAGACCGGCGGGGATTCGAACCGGCAGCCTTGCTAGTTGAGTCATTTTTTCCCCACTGGGGCATTAGGTGCTTTTCTGCTACTCTGCCTGGAAGCACAAACCTGGGGTCTCCCCCCACCCCTGGCAATAGCTGACAGCCCTCATCCGGAGTGAAGGGTGAGGAAGTCGTGCAAAACAGTCAAAAGCTAAACACAGGGATGACTGACAAAGTGTCCTGATTGATTAAACCACGCATATGCAGCAGATGACCCACTGCTGCTTCGAGGGCTTGTCGGTCTTCGGAGTGCCTGTGCGCTCATGGGCCAGGACACTGGAGGGCAGGAGCCTCGCTTAGCAAGGGGGCAGAACCCTGCCCTGGAGCCCCACAAGAAAAGGGACCCCACAAAAGAGTTCCTTTGGAAGGGGAGCTACCAATTCAGGGTTGGGGGCTGGAATCTCCTTGGAGACCAGTCCAGCGGCCAGGATGGTCGTGGTGGGGGGGGGGAGAAGGTTCCTGGCCGTTGCTGTTTCCCTGGGCTGGTGATGAATATCCATGTAACTGACTGCCACCGCTGTGGGTTTCTCCCCTTTTGACAGGCCGTGAGCATAGATGGTTTGTCAGTTAGAAGACAGAGGTGGGCAAGGAGGATTGCAGGACAGCACTGTGCTAGAGCTGCTTTACTGAAGTCAAAGGGACTCTTATTCTTAACCTATGGAACTCTCTGCCACAGAATGTGGTGGTAGCAGCCACCAGCTTGGATAGGTTTAAGCGGGACTTAGACAAATTCCTGGAGGACAGCTCTAGCAGTGGCTAGTGGTCCTGACAGCCATAGGCTACCTCCTGGCCCAGAGGTGGGAGGCCATGCTTTCGCCCCTTGCTTACGGGCGTCCTAGTTGGTTGGCCACTGGGGGGAACAGGGTACTGGACCACAGAGGCCATGGGTCTGATCCAGCATGGCAGCTCTTACGACTCAGGGTGCTGCTTGGTCTGGGTGGGGGTCTTGGAGAGAGACTCCACATGGGCCCCCAAGAACCCCTCCTTGGGTGCAGGCTGCACCAGGCCGATGACACGTGCCTTAAGATCCTGAGTTCGCAGAGCAGGGGTGACCGACCCTCCAGGAATGTGGCGATGGTTTACATGGCCGGTTTGCAGAGGGGAAAGGGGTGAGATGGTCCCCTGTCCCCCCAAAGGGCAACTTGATCTGGTCACAGCAGCAGCAGGTGTCCCCGACACTGTTAAAAAGAAAGGCATCTGGATTGCACGTGAGTAGGGCCTGATCCACACACTCACAGAGGCGTGCCATCCTCGTGCCCAGTGCCCAGGACGGTTGATCCCGGACCTGCGTTCCTGGCAAAAGGGGCCCCGGGCACCTTTCTGCTGCAGTGCAGATGGGAAGGGGGCGGCTGTCCCTCTGTGCAGATTCCTGGCTTGTGTGCACGGCACAGTGAAGCCTGCTTCTGGCCTCCTGCTGAACCGAGTGCGTGCAGGTCTGTGTCTGTGGAAGCGACTGTGCCCGAGTAGATTTAGGAAGCCAGCCTGGGCGCAGGACCCTCAGAGGCAGGGGACGGGGACGGCAGACCCTGCTCTGCACGGCACAGAACGTGGGAACCGCGGTGCCGAGTATCCAGACCTGTCCAGGCGCGCGCTGCACACGAAAGGGATGGCCTCGGACGTTGCCTGGTAATAGGGCTGGTCTCCTCGGGTGGGTCTGGAGAGGAGCTCGGCCCTCCTTGGGCCCTCCCGCCCCCATCCAGAGTATCCCTCCTTGCCCTCCCCCATGGCCGGTGAGCACTGGCCGTGCATGAGGAGGGGGTCCGGCAGAGGGTCCCCGCAGCCGTTGGGGCTTGTCCGGGTTAGGGGGCAGCCTGGCCTCCCTGCCAGCTGCTTCTCTTCCGCCTCCCCCCTTCTTTTTCTGCGGCATCCTTGAATCCCAGACAAGGACAGGAGCGGCGGGGGGGGGGCCTAGGCCCCAGCATCCTGCCACTCCATTCCAGACGGGAAGGGCTCCCTCCCTTGCATATGAAATGGGCCGCCACAAGTCCTCAGCGAGCGGAGTTAGCCCAGCATCATTAACGCTGATGGATCGGGGGCTCGGAGCGGCTCTCCAGGTAGGCCCGTGGCCCCCTCCCTCGCCGCATCCATCTCCCCCCCCCACACACACACAGTTCTGTCAGAATGATTTGGAATTCCGCGCCTGGCTCCTGACACCTCCTGTCTGGCTGACGGGCGGCTGTGCTGCTGGGAGGCTCGGCGCCAGCCCGGCCTTGGCTGCCGGGGAGCTGTCAAGAGCTCCGAGATGCCCCAGTTTCATTTCCAGCCGGGATTCATCATCGCCTTCCCCTTAATGAAGCTGTAAACCCAGCCCTCGGAAGAGCTCGCCTTCCAAGCAAGGTGCTCCCGAGGCCCCCACTTGGAGCTGGCCTGGCGCTGCCGGGGTGCTCTGCCTGCCCTCCTTGGGGGTGACCCGACCCACTGGCCCCCAACAAACCCTCCATTCCGGGAACGTGGAGAGCAGCTGCCAGGCACAGCGAGACAGGCCAAGGACCGGACTCGGAGGAAGACCGTGTCTTGCGGGGAGAGGCCAAAGGTCAGGGTGGGTTGATGCGATGGAGAAAATCCCAGTGGCCGGTGAAAAGGATCTCTGGGAGCAAAGCTGGGAAAGGACACCTTCGGAAGACCTTGGAGAGACAACACTGAGCTAGCCGGACCGAGGGTTGGGAGCAGTAGAAGGCAGCTTCCGGGGAATCCACCATTCAGGGGCAGCAGCGCCTCTGCTTGGCAGGCAGGAGGTCCCCAGTTCAATCCCCGACAGCAACTCCAGGTTGGGCTGAGAAACTTTGCAGAGCTGCTGCCTGCCAGAGCAGACAATGTTGGGCTAGATGCACCGAGAGTCTGACTCAGTATCAAGGCAGTTTCGGACAACTCACTGCAGAAGGTTGCCTGCATTGCAACCTACGGAGCATTTCTGGAGGGCCCCAACGGGAAGTTCTCAGCTTCCATTCATTCAGAAATTGAAAATTCTAGACCTCATGGTTGAAAAGAGGGTTGGAGATTTGGGCCAGGTCTTGTGAAATCTCGGAAAGTGGAGACCTGCCTCAAATAAGATGGCGGGGGGGGGGTGTCTGCTCAGTCCCCCCCCCTCCAAAAGTGGGACAGGGAGAAATGGAATCTGCAGTGGCACAGCTCTGATAAAATGGTGGGGTGAGGTACCCCTTAACTGGCTGCCCCGTGCCTCACACACCTGGTGCTCAAAAGGCACTGTGGGGCCAGGATCAGGGCCTCTTCAGGGCCACGCCATGAGTAGCCAAGGAAGGTGTGGAGCGGACGGGGGCTCATCTCAAGGGAGGGCAGAGGAGACTTCTCAGCTCCTGGCGGGACTTGAACCCCAACCTCCCTCCCACCCTCCCCCCTAAGAACAGAGGAAGCTGCCTCCTACTGAGCCAGACCATTGGTCCATCTGGCTCAGTGTTGTCTACACTGGCTGGCAGCAGCTTCTCCACGCTCTCAGGCAGGCCCCTCTCCCAGCCCCACTTGGCGATGCCGCCAGGGGTCTGACCCCGTTCCCCTCAGTTTGATCCCCCGGCTGACCACGGCGACCGGTTTGCCGCCCTTGTCCTCTTCCCTTGAAGAAGTGGAAGGCAACCTTGGAAGAGGCTCCTTCTCAAGTGCAGGGAAGAATTGGCACCTGTGCCTCATTAGCGGCGACATAATGAGCTCCGGCGAGGGTTGCGCGAGACAAGCTGCCGAGAGGAACGCCGGCCAAGAAGCAAAGAGGCGGCCGTGCTGGGCCCGGGGAGAAGGGGAGAGAGGCCCCGTCTCCTTGCCAGCCTTCGGGGACCCCCAGCGTCTCTGTCTGGCGCAGGTGCGGCGCGTTTGGCAGAGGCTGTCCGGGAGACCCGCCGGCCTGCTGGTGCGCTCTCGCTCTCTCCGTGCCCCTGGGGTGTCCTCGACGCACCGGGCCGAAGAGGACCGCCGGGCGGCGCCCAAGGAAGGCCGCCGCCGCCGCCTCAGAAGCTGCCCTCTCTGCAAGCTGGGGGCCCGTTTGCTCCTGCGGAGAGCGACCGGGGCACAGCTGGAGCCTTCTCTGCGCAACTCGGGCTGCTTCTGCTGGTCGCGGGGAAAGGGAAGGAGCGAGGCAGAGCACCAACCAACCAACGCCCCCCCCCTCCGCGCCTGGAGGTCTTGTGCAACCCCCACTCCTGCCACCACAAAGGGGTTGTTGTTGTTGTTCAGCCCCCAGCCCCCCGGCCACACAGGGTCTAGAATGTACCCCACAATTGGCAGGCACACGGAAGGGGGATTAGTGGCCCTCCTGGAGTCTTTCCTCTTGAGACCCTTCAGAGGGAGAGAGGGAGCGCGCTAAGGGGACCAGTCCTGCTTGCTGCCACCAGACCAGCGCTCCTCTCTCGAGCAGCTCTGGCTGGTTTCGCTCTCTTTGGGGGCAGGAAAGAGGAGCAGCAGCAGCAGCCGCCGCCCCGGGGAGCAAACTGACCACCTCCCCCCACCACCCGGTTTTCACCAGCCAGCTTCACACACGGCAGAAAACCTACTGGCTCTGCACTCGCATCTCTCTCAGTAAAATATTAATGCCTCTTGCCTGGATGTGCAAATTGGGCCCCTTTTGTTACTGAAGGAGAGCCTTCTCTTTAACATCCAGGAGGCTGCAGAATTTTCACTGCAAAACATTTTTCCACGGTTCCCGCCACCCGCTTTTCACTTCAGCAAATAATTGCTCCTGAGCAGCTTAATAACCTTTGCTGCAAAACAGCGAAATCTCAGACCAGGGAGGGAAGCCGGTTCCCAGAGCAGAGCTAGGCCGGAAGGACCTGTTTGTATCATCGGCCAAAAGGAGACCACGGCTCAAGATGTGATTAATGAAAAGGCAGTATATACATCTAACAATACATAAATAAATAAAATGCTACAGAACAACACCAGGCCCTTTAATTCTTTGTTGAGATCAGCTGCCTGATGGTGTTTCAGCCACAAGGCTTTCTTCAGGGACAGCTGTAGACTGTAACCTGATAAGAGATCTCTGTGGGACTTTTACTGCTTGTGAACTCCAATCCAAAGGATTGACTTTGCAATATATTTATTTATTACATTTCTATACCGCCCCATACAAAAAGGTACCTGGGCAGTTCACAATCTAAAAACCATTAAAACATGTTTTCAAAAATGCTAAAACCCGAAGCTCTAAAACTATAAACAAAAAGCCTGGCTAAATAGGAAATAAGAATAAAAACAAACTTTGTTAGCTGCCCCATAACCAATTGTTCTCTGGGCGTCTCACAACAGAGGATTAAAACACATGTATGTGTTGGGCTTTCTGCACTGGACTATATGTGGCCCAGTGTGAAGGGAATTTGAGTGTGAAACTGCCTTGCCTTTGCCACATGTTTGGGGTGTGTGTGTGTGTGTGTGTGTTCAGCTCAGAGGTGGGGCCCAAACTGACCGGCACTCTCATTTATCTGTGGTGGTGGTGGTGGTGGTGGTTAGAACTGGAGGCGCTAAGCACAGGACCAGGGGCCATCTGCCTGCAAAGCAGGTCCTCTGCCATGGAGACCCCAGCCCCACCTCCCTCTGGAAGGAAGCTGCTCTCTGCGGAGTCAGACCCTTGAGCCGTCTAGCTCAGTATGATTTGCACTGACTGGCAGCAGCCTCTCCAAGGTTTCAGGCAAGAGTCTTTCCCAGCCCTGGAGATGCCGGGGGTTAAACCTGTGACCTTCTGCCTATACAAGCAGATGCTCTACCACTGAGTGAGGGCAAGTACCCAGCAGGCCTCTGCACTGGGTCTGATAGATCAAAGGCAATATATAGACCGCCTGCTTAATGAGCAAAGAGGCATGCTTTAAAATGATTCCTATATTTAGCCGGGGAAGGAGATGTGGTCCTGTGGTGGCGAGCGTGAATTGCCTCCTTTGCTAAGCAAGGCCCAACTCGGTTGGCATTTGGATGGGAGACTCCATGTGTACGGTAAGACAGTTCCCTTAGGCGAGGAGGCTGCAGCTCAGTGGAAGAGCATTTGCTTTGCAAGCAGGAGGTCCCAGGTTCAGTCCCTGGCAGCCAGCGTCTCCAGGAAAGGCTGGGAAGGACCCCTGAGCCGAAAACTCTGGAGAGCTGCTGCCAGTCAGAGCAGAATACACTGAGCCGGATGGACCAAGGGTCTGACTCAGTATCCAGCAGCTCCCTATGTAACCTGGTTCACTTTTAACATGCATGCAGGTGCAGTCGTTCACACAATCGCATGCGTCAGTGTACAGACATCTGAACTGGACTCCAGTCTTGGTCTGATTGGGCTGTGGAGGACCTAAGAGGTGGAATCCTCCATGGGGAACCACAGTTGGCCTGACTGGCCACTGGAGGAATGACCACCGCCCACTTTTCAAAACTGCTTCCCTGTAGTACCCGTGGAGTGGATAAACGTCCCACAGAGACAAACGCGATTAAAATAGCTAAATAAATCTTTAATAATTTTCTAATTGCAAATGTACATAAATTGTACGTCCACATCAATTCCCCCCCCCTCGACACCAACGACTTTCTCTGTACATTATTACAAGTTTTTTTTTTATTTTTCAAAAGAGACTGAAGAAGATTTGGCAAACGCCTGCCTCTTGGCTTCATATATATACATATATAATGTGTGTGTGTGTGTATATATATATATATATATATATTTAAACAAACTTACAAAAAGGGTTTTATTATTATTTTTTTGCTTTGTTTCCTTTATAAGAGGGTAAAAAAACCATTTTGTCTCTGCTCTTCCAGGACCCAGCATTGGCCGAAGCGGACGTACAGGTTGTGTGTGAGAGAGCGAGAGCGAGAGAGAGGTATCTCTTAAGACACAGTGATGCAGATGAGGAAACACAAAACAGGTGAGCACAGAATCTTGTACCGATACGGGAGGCCACAGCGTGGCACGTTTGCAGCCCACGTGGGCCCGGGAGAGTCTGTTTTGGTGGCCCTTTCCAAAGCCAGCCCGCTGCTGCGCGTCCATCTTGCTTGGTCTGGGTTCTGCTTAGATCCTGCTTCCCTCCCGAGAGGCCGGACCCGTTTGTCCTCCGGCTCCACGAGGAAGCGCTCTGTGCTGGGACCACCTGTGCAGCGACCAGTCCTGGAGCACATGTGGCTAGAAGTCCTTCCAAGTGGCTAAAGGGCCGTAGCCACGGGTCGAGGAGGCATTGTCAGGGAGAGACGTGTCTGGGGACTGCTCTTTCCCTGGGGCTAGATTAGTGGCTCCCGGCAAGCAGACACGGCAAAGTTTGCTGCAAGAGGGTCTGTCCTCCAACGATCTTGGCCAATGGTGGATGAAAGCCGCTGTGCCACCGGAGTGTGGCTGCCAAGGAGGTCCTTTCCGTGTGCTTCCCTTGCCCGTGGTCTCAACCGAAATGGACCCAGAGCCCTGGACTTCATCAAAAATACACCCTGCCCCCCCCCCGCCAAGGCACCACCTGTGGGTTTCCCGGCCCTTCCAGTGGAGGGGGCAGTTGGGGGGCTTGCCCCTCTGTTGAAATGACTGTGGGCACACCTAGAAGCAGGGATGGACACCCCAGAGCACCTCCGTCCCTCCACCGTGAGCAGGCTGAGACCCCCTAACTGGTCAGAGCCCCCGCGGGCTTGGCGCTTGTTGCCCGGTTTGGGGCTCGCTCCTCCAGACGGCAGAAATGACCCGACGACGCCAGTCCCGGCCTGCTGCTGAGAGGCCCCCATGGTGCGGCCAGTCCTTTCAGAATCTGCACGCCAACCTCGGAACCCGCATGCCATTCCCACGGAGGGCAAAGCACGGTCTCCCCACTCGTTTTTCTGCGGGCCAGCTCAGGGGAGTTGCCTCCCCGCCTCGGACGGTCTTCAGCAGGGCCCAGCAGCCTCCGCCACAGCTCCCTTCCTTGCTGGGCACCTTTTCACCCCTCCCTGGGCTGCACTCCAACTCCAGCAGTTGCCGTTCCGAGGTCGAGCGACTGAGCTGGGCCAAGGGCTTCCCAAACTCCTCTCCGCGTCCATCCCAAGCTGGCTGACGGCTAAAGCAGAAACTGGGCTTTCCCGTCCCAGACAGGCCCCACTGGAGTGCCCCCCAGCCCTGACTTTGCGTCTAAGCAGACCTGAGCCCTCGTCCACTTCATGCAGCAGTAACAGGAAGCTGAGACCCCCCAGCCTCAAGCAGCAGGGGCACCACCACCACCACCACCACGGAAACCGCTTTGTACAATTGCTTGGCGGACCCGGCCCAGTTGTACAATCACACACTGGAAAACATGTTTTTGTTTACAAAAGAGAACCTGTACAACTCAGATTCAGAAAAGATCTGTGTATTTTTGTCTGTTTGTTTTAAATTACAGGGTTTTGATAACAAGTTCTTAACAGCAGAAAGCACAAGACCGGAGCAAAGACCAGGTTGAGCCAGGGGGCCGACCGTGGCTATGGGGCCGTGTCTCTCGGTGCGGCCCACTTGGAGGGCAGAAACTGAAGGCTGGTTGGGCGGCTGCACTCCGCCCCACACCCCTGCAGGCAGCTCTAGAAGGAACTGAGGCACCGAGGAGGAGACCGACACAGGCCTTGGGAAAGGATTCTCCAGGCACATTGAGCCTGAAGTCAACGGACGGAACTTGGAGCCGATTGTGGAGGAGGGCAGGCCTGCCTTCCTTCCTAGGCCTTCGGGCTAAGAGGAACACCTGTAAACCGGCAGTTGTGACACCTCTGAAGGGCCACGCGGCTTAGCTGTCCCTGGAAGGTTTGAGCTGCTAATGTGAACGTGGCAACCTGCCCCCCACAACCCACGTGGCCACCTCAGGTTGCAGCCAAGAAAGGAGAGCCCAGAAGAGGAGCCGTGCATGATCATCACTGCATTGCGGTACTGTGGGCTGCTAGGTGCGTGACTTTTTCCGTGTGCAAGTGGAGGATTGGAGGATTGGGATCTGGGTCCCCAGGACAGCATCCCCACCCATCCCAAACGTAGGCCTCCACGACGCTTCTCCCAGGATCTCTCCCTGGCCTCGTTCACCAGCTTTTAGAGGGTCCACATCCCACACCTCTAAAAGTTAAAAAATTGCCACTTTGATAGAGAATCCTTGCAAAGTCTTTGGGACGGGCGGTCCTTGCAGAAGGTAGCCTGCTGTGGCTGGACCCCACGTGCCACTCTGTCCTGAATCCCTTGGTGACGTACTCTGCAGATCCCTAGAGGAGCCGGTCGTCAGTCGGGGGCATAAACTCAGTGCCCGGCTATCTCTCCATTGAGAGAGTCTTCCTTGGCATGGTTTTTGAGCCTCCCCGCTACGGGCAAGTGGGTGGAGCGCGAGGAAGGGAAACACAGTTTAAGTGTCCACACATTCACATTGGACTTAAAATCATTGGTTCCTTTGCACTTTGGAGAGGTTTGGGTGCAGCGAGATAACGTGATTGTCTGCGAGTTACGGAACATTCAAGTTGCAGGGGAGAGGATGGTGGCGTGCGGTGGGAGGCTTCGGGTTTTTTTTTGCTTTAAGAAGTTTAGGAAGCCACATCTCCTCGGGGGGGGGGAGATTCCTCCTGCTGCTGCTGGCCCACGCTAGGCACCAGGCACCTTTGGGGGCCGCCCAAAACGCAAGGCTGTCCTGGCTCAGAAGCACCCAAGAGTGGCTATGCTCTCTTTAAGGGGCCGAGCGGGAGGTGTCATCCGGGCGGACTTAAAAACCAAGCATCTCAACCCACAAGCCAGCTGGAGGTTAGTACCTGATGGGAAAGCGCCAGCTCCACTAAGGGGTTAGTTGGGAGTGACTAACCATGGCTTACGGCGGCCCAGCGAGTCTGACAAGGGAGACACTTCCTCGGAAGTTGCTGTCCTTGCTGGTCTCTCCCCTTGGAGGCCTTCGGAGCGGTTAGCCTTCCACGCGGCACCCACTCCCACTTACAAGAGGACAGTGCTCCAGAGAGAGGGCTGCTTTGGCTTTTGAGACATATGTGTGTGTTTTTTTTCCTAATGCATACTGTGGAAGAAAAGAGATAGCAGTTACCCATCTTCATGCTTCTGCGGGGCGGAACTGGCTTCCTTCCGCTGGGCAGTTTAGCAGCAGCTCTGTAGACAGCGTGCATTTTCCCACCTCTTCACCTGTTCTGTGCTCACCAACCATGAGAAAACTAAGCTAGTGAGGGCGGGGGGGAGGGAGAGCGCTGCCTACTGGAGGTGAGCCCCCCCCCGCACCCCAGTTAAGGCTGATTTGGCCGGGAGGCACAGGGCGGGATTCTGGGTGGCACACAGGCAAACGGAAAGGTCGAGCCGGTGCTTCTGGAAAGGAGGTTGTGTTTGGCACCAAATGGGGGCTGTTGGTTTCCTCCCTTGTCCAAAGACCGGACTAAGGGTTTAACAGTGCCGGCATGGGGGAGATCATCTACAAAGCTGTGTATATCTTTGTGAACTGTCTTTGCCAGTCTGTGTAGGCAATCCTGAGCTAGAGAGACCAACGGTCTGACTATGACTCTCCCAATGCTCCCTGCCCCCAGTTAACCCCCTGCTCAACTGAGCAGAGAGATGTCCTTTCAAGGGACGAGTCTCCCGAATTGAGCAAGTGGCCATGCTCCACCCCAACGCCCCTTCAGTGCCTGTTGCGGCTTCCTACCTTGTGTTTCTGTTCAGACTGTGAGCCCTTTTGGGGCTGGAGACCTATTTAGATCTTCTCTGGGAACTATTTCATTTATTCTGCGTACACTGCTTTGGGAACGTTGGTTGATAAGCGGTATATAAACATCCACAGTAGCCGGTTTTTTAAAAAATTTTATGCAGGCTGCCCTGGCACGGATGTTTCCTGTCTTAGCCGGACGCGAAGGGGAAGCGTCGTCACCCAGAGCATGCAACTTCGCCTTGGAAACGGCCAGGTTTTTGCACCCCAGCAACGTCCGGGTTCTTCGTCCTGATCTGGATGTCCACACCAGGCCAAGCCGGAGATCTTGACTCCCAGGGGAACCGAAGCGAGCCTGCCTGGTTGGGTGAGGGCTCCATTCTCCTCCAGAAACCTCCCTCCGCTAACAGCTCAGAGAGACAGCAGCAGTCAGGGGAGGGGGGGGGTGTCTCTGCTCTGGGGAGTTCCCAGGTGCAAAGCTCGTCCTGCTCTTCAACACCAACTTCCTTTTCACAGGGTGATGTTCTAGCCCGCGGGAGCTGCAGCCAACTCTTGGGTGCCCAGCTTGGTGAGCAAAGGCCGGTTTGGGGGAAGGGGCCGGAGACCGCTCAGTGTAGGCCTTAACGCTGCCCCCTCTCCCCACTCTCCAAGGGGCAGCCCCGCTGCTGAGAAACCCGGCTGTCCTGGATCTGCCACGGCGTGGGACACGCCTCTCCTCTAGTCCAGGGCTGCAAACGGGGCCACCTTCCTAAACGGGCGGCTCCCTGGGAGAGACCAGCTGGCCCTGTCCCACCCCAGCACTGCTTCCCCTCCTGGGGCTGGGGCTCTCCCCTTGTGTTGCCTTTTCAACTGCACGCCCCTTGCGGCCAGGGAACCACCCCTTGGCGGCATAAACCGCTTTTGAGAATGGTGGCTTGGAAAGGGCAGATACGTCATAGGGATGGGCCTTGCCTCTCGCTTTCTGGCTGGAGATGCTGCCCAGAGGGACCCCCCCCCCCCCGGGCTCTTCTGCTTCCAAAGCACAGCCGCCCGTTTAGCTCTGTGTCAGAGTTAGCCCACCCCCCCCCACCCGCCGCCTACTACAGGAAACGAGAGACCTCCCTGCTCTGCGGGCGCCACAGGCCTCGGGCCGCACTCTGCTGTGGGCCTGCGCAGAGTGTGCACATTCCTTGCGGTGGGGGAGGATGGTCTCCCCCCTCCTAGGAAAGAGCTGAAGGGGGCTGCAGGAGAGGGTGGGGAGGAGCGCGAGGCGGAGAAACCCGAGAAGACGGCTTGGCGGAGTCTCCCAGAAGCAGAGCAGCACCAGGCTGGCGAGAACTGCCCAGCCCAGCCCGGCCCGGCGGGAGGAGGGCTGGCCAGCCATGTGCCCCAGTGCCCGGGGCTTCTGCACCCTCCCTGCCCTGCAGAAGTCCCGCCAGCTGGCTTCCCGGCCTGACCCTGCACCTCCCTCTGGACCTCTTCAGAAGGGGCCCCTCTGGCTCCCCGGGGCGGCTGCAGAAGGACAGGCTCACTCGCGCGCGCTCTCTCTCTTTTTTTAAAAAATCTTTAATTGCTGGCGGCAACGCTCCGCTCTGCACGGGCTTATTCCTCGGTCTTCCGGTCCCACGGACACTGCGGGAGGCCACCTGTGTCTCCTGTCACGCCTTGCCGTCTTTGGCGGAGAGGGGTGGTGGGGGTGGTGATTCCACTCAGAGGGCAGCACCCAGCCTGCAAGGTGGCTCACCCCTCCTGCTGCTGCTGCCGCTGCTTGCCGCTGCTGCGCATGCTCTCTCTCTCTCTCTTTCCTGCAGCAGCTCTCCCCGCAGGTTAACAATTGCTGCTGTTTCGGAATTCGCCGTTCTCGGTAATCTGCAATTTAGTTGGGTTTGTGGGGGAGATGCCGTTACGTGTCTGCGTGCTGTACCTCTCTTTCAGCTGGGTGAGGGCGCTCATGAGCCGGGCATTGGCTGCGTCCAGGGAGGCAATGCGTTTCTCCTGCAGAGAGGGAGAGAGAGAGAGAGAAGGTGAGTGTTCAGAGCTGTCTTCTACTGACAGCTGGTCCACTGAGCCTAGATCTGTCTGCTCCAAGTGGCTTCTTGGGGGGAAAGAAACATAAGATGTCTAAGACGCATTTCAACTGGAGATGGAAGGACTTGAACCCGGGACCACCTTAGTACAAAGTGCTCTGGCCTGAGCTGTGGGGCCCTTCCCTTGCGCCGTGGAATAATGCACGATTTGCAGGCAGGAGGCGGCTGCACGGCCATCTGTAAGGGAAGCCGCAAAAGATCCTTGCACTGAGCAGAGGGGCACCAGACTTAGGCTAGATATTGGGAAACTCTCCCTGTGAGGACCAGGCCTGCTCTACGGCTGCCCCGGAAGACACTTGGAGGCCCCCTGCCTAGCCCGTAAGGGAAACAGGGTGCTCAGCTCTCGGGGAACGTCGATCTACTCCAAGCAGGCCCTTCTAATCTTCTTAACCACTTATCCCACATTGGATGGATGGGCTACATTTCCTTAGTTGGTTGGCCACCTAATAGGTCTGGTTCTTAGAGGATCTGCCTTCTCCATCACTTGGGTATCCCAAGTGTTGCTGCACCCTGTGAGTTGCCGATAGCGAATTTCTCAGCTGGCACTGTCTGCCCCCAGCGCAGACCCCCTCTGAGACCCCCGGCTAAATCTCCTCCCCTTGGCCCCTCCTCACCGAGAGGGGCTAAGGTGCTCCTTTCGCCCGGCCAGAAGTACTTTGCGGCCAGCTGATGAAGATCTCTTGGTGCCTTGTCTGATTCTTTCGATATTGAAAAGTGCCCAGAGACTAATTAAGGGGGCGGCGAAGCAGTGCCTTTGCACAGAGCAGCAGCTTCTCTGATTGCCTGCTAATGACGCAGAGCCGCGTCTTGGAAATTGGAAGCGTAGCAAAATCCCCGGGGCCGGCCATAGAGCCCTCTCCTACAAATCCTCCCGCAGCCTTGGCAGGCGGAAAAACGGCTGCTGGAGGACGTCTCCCGTGGCTTTATCTTCGTGCCCAGCAAAGCTGCATTTCTGCAGGACAGGCTGTTAGTTGGAAAGCACAGGAGCGTGTGCAGATATTAAAAGCTAGCAACCCACAGGGCAGAGATGCTCAAGGAAGCCACGAGGTGTCATGGCCATGGAGGGCAGCCTAGCGTTGAAGTACGGACCCCGAATTTATGCTTAGGCAGGTGGAGAAGGGCTTCCCTGGGCTACCTGTGTCAGCCGCCAAGCCAGGATGGAGCCTGTCATCTCACCTGGGCATCTATGATCTTCTGCTTGGAGTCTACAGCCGCCTGCATTTCCACATGGTCCTTTTTCAGCTCCTCCTCCACTGACATCAGCCTGTGGTCGGGAAATAAGCCCAAACACCACCGTTAGATCTCTGCCCTGTTTCCCATGGATTGACACAAGAACAGCCCAAGGCCTATACGCTGCAATAATATTGGATCAATAAAAAGTAGATCTGTGTGTTTCAATAAGACTTGTACAAAACAATCATTAAGATTGTTTCCACGTCCAGCTTAGAAGATTGGATCCCACTGTAGAGAGATCATGTTGCTGGTCAAACGGGAAATGTGCAAACTTCCTCTTTTATTAGTAAATCTGTCTTCAGGCTGTTTATATGCTGCCTCTGTTTTCACCCTCGAACAGCCTTAACAACTAGCAGGGAGCTGGCCTTGTGGTAGCAAGCATGCGCTGTCCCCTTTGCTAAGCAGAGCCAGTCCTGGTTTGCATTTGAAGGGGAGACGACATGTGTGAGCTCTGCAAGATCTTCCCCTCAGGGGATAATGGGGCTGCCTTGGGAAGAGCAGAAGCTTCCAAGTTCCCTCCCTGGCAGCATCTATCTCCCAGAAAGGGCTGAGAAAGACTCCCGCCTGCAACCTTGGAGAGGCCGCTGCCAGGCAATTTCGGGCTAGCCCAGGGCTTCTCTGCCGTGGATCCCCAGACATTGCTGGACTACAACTCCCATGCAGCCCCCTGCCGTGACGGCCAAAGTCCACTCTGGCAGGGGACGATGGGAGTTGTAGTCCAGCAACACCTGGGGCCCCGCGGCCGAGAAGCCCTGGGCTGGAGGGACCGAGGGCCTGACTCTGAGGCTGCTCCCTACGTCCCCCAACCGGGGGCTGGGTGGGCGTTTGCAAATGGAAGCCCTGGTGTGCCAAGAGATGGGGGATGCTGCCGGCCCGGGACGGCCTCGCCCCCTACCTGCTGATGATGCCCTTCATCTGGATCTCCTTGTCCTCCTGCTGCCGGCGCAGCCGCTCCTCGCTCTCCTCCAGCCGGGCCTGGTACTCCAGCACCAGCTTCTGGGTGGCCTCCTCCTGGCCCTTGAAGCGGGCCTCGTACTCCTCCAGCTTCTTGTTGGAGAGACGCAGCTTGTCCTGAAGCACCACCACGTCCTGCTGGTACTGCTGTGGGGAGCAGCGGGGAGGGGGGAGCACAGGCTGGCGCCCTGAGTGCCTTCGCTGCCCGCCCGGCCGGCTGGCCCCCGGGGAAGCCGCCCCCCCCCCCCGCCCTGGGAGCCGTCGGCCAAGAGGGTGGCGCAGGTGGGAGTGGCACCGACGCAAGGCGGCAGGGAGTGGATCAGGCCCAGCGAGCTGCAAGGGGGTTGGCTTTGCACTGCTTTTTTGTGTGTGGGGGGGATACTTTTGCAATACAGGTGAGCGGCGGAAGCGGGACTCAGCCCGGCAAAAGCGTCAGCCATCCCCAGCGGCAGGGCAGGGCAAGGCACAGAGCCATCCCATCACGCGCCCAACGAGACGTCTCTGCCCCTCTCAGCCCCCAGCTGGAATCTGGATGGCGACAGTGGTGGGTCGGCGTCTCCACCCATTCGGCCCTCCGGCTGTCATCTGACTACAACTCCCGTCGCCCCCCGGCCACTGCGGCTGGGGAGGATGGGATCTGTAGTCCAGCAGCAACGGCAGCCCAGATTTAGCGGAGTGCTTGCCGGGGTGGGGTGGGGGCACGTGTCACGGAAACAGGGCCTGACCCCCAAGCGCCAGACTGTCGCCCCCACGTGGCCCAGCAGCTCGGAAAGGCAGAGCTTCCTGAAGCATCTCAGAAGTTCTGGGCTCCCGCGAAAGGCCCCGTCCTGGGCTGATGGAAAGGCGAGGCGCTAAGCCAGGCCCCAGCATTTGGCCGCGCTCCCGCAGGGTGTGGGGGCAGCGGCCGGAATACGGGGCCGAGGAGGGTGAAGCACACAGAAGCCGTCGGGTCGGGGCGGAGAGGCTCGGGCGGCAGAGATGAGATACGTACCCCAAGCGTTAAAGGAAAAGGAAACATGGAAGAGGCTCAAGAGGATGGCGGTGGCGGCGGTGGCAGAAGCGGGCGGATGGCGGCTGCTCCCGTGACCGGCCAGGCCTCGCCGCGGCGAGAGCGAATGACGGCAACGGAGCTCTTGAATGCCAGCAAGAGCGTGACAAGAGCGCAACAGAGACCAGGAAATGGAGATGCCAGGCACAGCAGCGGGCACCATGCAGCAAGCCCTGGCTAAGTGGGCCGAGCAAAGGCCACGTCCCGCTCGGGGGAGCAGAGGGAGAGCAACTGGCCCTGTCCAGCCCCGGCACAGCCTCCCTCCAGTGGCAGCTGGGGTCGTGCTTAGCCTCCTGCCGACAGGGAAGCAGCCTTTCCCGTGGCACACAGCTTGGGAATCATCCCGACTCCCTGTGTCCAGAGGCACCTTTGGGAGTGGGGATTCTCTGGTGTTCAGCACGGGGAGAGCCACAGCTCCTCTCCTGCCAGTGGCTGGTGCTGGGGTCTTCCCTGGGTTTCCTTTCAGATTGTAGGCCCCCTGCCGACAGGGAGCCCTCTCCAGCCCCTCTTGGGGTACACAGCCTGGCAATTACCCCCGCTAAGAGGGCCAAGGGGCCCCTTTGGGAGTGGGGATTCTCTGCTCTCTAACACCAGCGCCCTAACCAGCCCAGCCCTCCTCCCGGGGCTGTTGCCTCTCTGGGGTTTCTTTCCAGACTGCAAGCCCTTTGCGGACAGGGAACTATCTTCTTGTAAGCTGCTTTGAAAGCTTGTGTTGAGAAGGGCTAAAGAACGTCTCTAAAAACTAAGAGGCCCCGGCGGGGGGGGGGCAGAGGAGAGGCTGCCTCCTGGGCTAGATAAGTGAGCCCCTGTGTGGGGGCCCGAGGGGGTGTCTGGGAGGCAGCCCCCTCTGCCTCAGCCTCTCCAGAGACGGTGCCTGGCAGCCCCCTCCTCCTGCTCCGGCGTTACCTTGTCCCCTTGGCTGTACTCCTCTTTTATCCGGCTCTTATCCCTGTGCTGGGGTTCGGGCTCAACGCTCTCTTCTTCTACAAACTGTATGTTCATATTCAACAGCCAAGCGGCCGTGCGGTCCAGGGCATTGGGGTTCACAGGTGAAAGGGCCTACAATGAAACAGATAACCACAGCGAAAAGGGGGGTGGGGAGGAAAGCCCCCCAAGCGGCACACACAATGGACATGAGGCGGCGGAGAGGCCCAGGGTCCCAAGCGCCCGGTGCTCGGGGGGGGGGGGGGCTTCCGTTTCTGCACCCGCGTCCCTTTCCGAGGAACATCACCTCGGAGGCCCCCGTGGCTGGCAGCCAGGCAGGAGGGACTGTTGCCCCCACGGGTGGGCGGGGGGGGCCCTGATCAGTCACTGTCTGCACAAAAAAGGCCCCCCTCTAAAATGCACCCTTTTCTGCCATTAATCAGGGCGGGGTGCGTGGATGCAAAGCGGCCGTTCGCCTTTTGGGATGCTCCTTAGAAAGCAAGCCTGCCCTGGATAACAGGGCTGTCCCCCAACAACCAATCGGGTAGGGGACGCAGCCTCTCCAGGCGTCTGCGAGTGCACAGCAAGGCAGGGGTGGAGGGTCTGCTAAGCAGCTCCTGGGCAGGATGGGGCCCTCCAGCTCCGCGGAGGCTTAGCACAGGACCACAAGTGTGCAGAACTCCCCCACATCTTCTCCTGCCCCATTTATGATGGCGCGGACCAATCGGACAAAGGTCAGTGCACAGGTATTGGGGCGTGCTCAAATTTGGTGCGTTGGCCCGTGTCCGCCTCCGCATGTAAACGGCCTCAGGAAAGGGCCGGCTTGTGAGGGCGTGGCCCTGTCTTGAGAGGTTGGCCCTTCTTCCCGTGCCGAGAGTGTCCAAGCTCTGAACATCTCTGAATCTGACCTTTAGAAGCCACTGCGTGCGCTCTAATTGAATATATATTTTCCGAATCAAACACTTCAGTTCAAACACTTCTGGGAAAGGCGGCTTCTCCAATTGCATGTCACACGCTCCAAGATGAACAAGCCGCTTCATTAATCATGGTGTCTGCTGCTAATCGGGACGAGGACGCAGCTGGACACCAGCCGCGGATGCCGCCAGAAATGCTCCGGGGCTCCCTCCCCTCGTCTCTCTCTGGCCGTGGCCTCCACTCAAGCAGCTTTTGCAGGTTTCCAGAGGGCGACAGAAACCTGCAAGACCTCTTGGTCCAGAGGTGAGAGACTTCCTAGGGAGCACCCAAAGCGGCCGCACGGCGGAGGGGGCCAAAATAAAGAAAAGCCCTCTCCGGCGGCACAGGAGCGGCCAGGGTGTGTCTGGCCAGAGGGTCGAGCGAGCCCGGGAGATGGCGCTGGCTTCGGCGTGGCATGGGATGGACAAGCTGGCAGCACACGGACGGGCAAAGCAGCGGCGGGATGGCAGAGGAGGAAGGGGCGCCGGAGGGACTCTGGCCGCTGCCCTGCAGAGCCTGGAGCCGCTGTCCCGATTCCCCCAGACCGCCCCAAGGTCCCCCCCCCTTCCCTGGCTTGGCCCCTCCCACTGACCTGCTTGTGCATCGTGCGCTGCTTCATCTCCGGGCTGTCTCCCTTGGAGGAGGAGGACTGCTGCCGGAGCCGGGCCCCGCTGCCCGGCCAATCGGGCGAAGACGAGAGCATGCCCCCGCTGGAGGGGCGAGGGTACTGCATGGTGTTCAGGAAGGAGGGGGGCGTCCGGCCCCGCGTGATGGGGGGAGGGGGCGGCGGGGGCGGGGGCGGCTGGTCTATCCGCCTCTGGGGCCCCCCGCTGTTCTGCCGGGGCATGGTGGGCTGGCCGGCCTTGTCCGTGAGGGAGAGCTGCCTCCGGGCCAGCTCCCCCGCCCGCCGGGCGAAGTCCTCGGTGGCCAAGGCGGGGTTGCCGAAGGCGTGCTGCTTGCTGGCCGCCGCGGCCAAGTCCTCGCTGTTGCTGTGGGAGCTGAGCGAGCTGTGGCACTCGGAGCCCGAGTCGGCCAGCCCCCGGGGCGAGAGGGGCAGCCCGGCCGCCATCTGGTAGACCGGGTTCTGGAAGGAGAGCGGGGCCAGCAGCTGGGGCCTG
The DNA here is from genome assembly GCF_027244095.1 of Hemicordylus capensis. Taxonomy (NCBI): domain Eukaryota; kingdom Metazoa; phylum Chordata; class Lepidosauria; order Squamata; family Cordylidae; genus Hemicordylus; species Hemicordylus capensis. The sequence continues at coordinate 15,608,196 of NC_069673.1, read as the reverse complement.
CCGGGGGCGCCCTCCGTGCCGGGCGTGGTGGGGGTCTGGCCCACGCGGCGCACGGTGGCCATGGCGGCCACGCTGTTCGCCTGAGTCCGCGCGCTCCAGCCGCCCGGGAGCGGCCCCAAGGGGGGCTGGCCGTCGGGGAGGGCCTCGGCCGGCCCCAGGAGGGCGCCCCCGCCGTCCAGAGCGCGATTGTCCTGCAAGTCCACCATGGAGAGGCTTTTGCTGCCGTTGGCCATCTGGACGTCGGGCTCATTGGCCTCCGAGTAGCTGGAGCTCCGGGCAGGCGAGGGCTGAGCCCCCACAGACCTTGTGACAAAAAACAAGTCCTTGTTTTCAGGGGTTGGAGACGGTAACCGTGTGAAATCTATCAGACTGTGGGGGAAATAAAAACGCGTCAGGAGAAGAAGAAGAAGGAGGAGGAGGAGGAGAAGGGGAGCAAAGAGGAGCAGGAGAGAGAGGCGGCGGCAGGTCCTGATCCACAGGATAGCAAGCAAGCAAGCAAGCAAGCAAACCTCGTGCACAGGCCAAAGGGGACCCTCCCCAACTCGCAGCAGGATGCGGGATGGGCTGCCCCCTTCTGCCCCCCACCGGGCATCCCCAACCTCCCCCCTTCCACCCTCCCTGCGGCCTCGGTGCCTTTCTCTGGCTGCTGGCAACTTGGCCTTAGTGGCCACGTGCCCTTGTGGGGCCAGGCACCCACGCATGCATGCAAGCCAGCCAGACACACGCGCAGCATTACAAGAGGGTGGTGCGACAGCTTGCAGACCCTCCAGAGATGTCCTGGAACCACCTCCCCAACCCCCCCCCCCCGGGGAGACTGGCTCCTGGGACTCCCTAGCTCTTGCAGACGTCACAAGGCTGGCCAGCCCCCTCTTCCCTGCTCTGCGTGGGGGGCCCTTGGATGCCTCTGGCTGCCCACGGTTAGCTCTGGCTCTCCCCTGGTGCTGTTAGCCAGGTTAGGGATGGAACCTCCATGTTCAAAGGCAGTCTACTCCAGAGCACCAGACACCAGGTGCCTCAAGCTGGGCAGGGCTGTTGCTTTCTGTGAACATCGGGCTATCCCAGTGGGGCGGGGGGGTGAGCAGGATGCGAGACGAGACAGGCCCTTGGCTTCCTCTCCGTGGGGTCTTAAAACGGGCCAGTGGACCACAGAAGAGTGGCAGTCTCCCTGCCTGCCCGCCTTCTACCCACGCCGAGCCCTTCCAGAAAGGCCAGCTGGGCTTTGACATTTGCAGAAAAGGGCGCAAGTTGCTCTCGCTCTCCAAAGAGGTGAGGAAGCGATTTCGGGGGGTGGTGGGAAGGGATTTGGCAGCAGTGGAAAGCTCTCAGGCTTCCAATCAAAGCTGCCTCACTCCTGTCAGGAAGGGTGTCGGTCTGGAGGGTTGTGTGCACCAAAATGCACCCTTGTGCACCAGGTAAACTGGCCCCCTCCCACCGGGGGGGGGGATTAGAGAGGAGCGCTCCCCCCACCGCCTGTTTAAAAAGTTGCACAGAACACGAGTTCTCTGAATCTGCACAGGCACCCAGGAAGCTGCCATATACGGAGTCAGCCCCTTGGTCCACCTAGCTCAGTATTGTCTTCACGGACTGGCAGCGGCTTCTCCAAGGCTGCAGGTGGGAGTCTCTCCCAGCCCTCTCAGGAGATGCTGCCAGGGAGGGGCCTGGGGACCTTCTGCATGTAAAGCAGATGCTCCAGGGAATGGACTGAAATGATTGACAGGGAATGACCACTGGAAAGCCCAGGTTCTTTTCAGAGGGAGGGAGGCCTGGAAATCCCGTGCATTCCATGGCCGTTTGGGAGGAGGAACACGGGAAGCGGTGCTGCCTTCTACTGAGTCAGACCCTTGTTCCGTCTCGCTCAGGATTGTCTACCCAGACCGGCAGCGGCACCCCCAAGGTTGCAGGCGGGAGTTTCTCTCGCAGCCCTCTCTTGGAGATGCTGCCAGGGAGGGAACCGGGGACCGTCTGCATGCAAGAAGGCAGATGCTCTTCCCAGAGCGGTCCCTCCCCAAGGGGAAGGTCTTCCAGTGCTCGCCTATCTTTTTCTTAATCCTGCCTTTTTGGTTGCTTCCAACAGGGAGGGGCAGCAACGTGCCACACTTTCACCCCGCGTCTGCAGCACTGCTCCCCCACCCCACAGCACCCTGCTGGGCTGCCCCACGGCCCAGGTTCCTGGGGGGGGGGCTGCCCCAGCCTGCTTCTCTGCAAGAGCATCCCTGTCTGGCAGCGTCCACCCACCCACCCACCCAGGCCCTTCCGCTCGCTCTTACCCGGACAGCTCGTTCTCAATGACCATCTTCTGCAGGCCCACCGAGATGCTGTTGCTGGCGTTGGGCGTCGAGGCAGCGTGGTCCGCCGTGACCGAGACCTGCACACAGGACGGGTTGCTGAGAGCCGTGTTGACGTCCCTCAGGACGCGCGGCAGCGGCCCGAGCTTCGTCGCTGTGCTCTGCGGGGAGAGGCGGGCACCAACGGTCAGAGCCATGTTTCCTGGAGCAGGGAGCCCCAGGCGCCGTGGACTACAACTCCCATCACCCCTAGCCAAAGGCCATGGCAGCCGGGAGTTGCTCTCACCTGGGAATCCCTGCTATGTTGCCTTGCAGTTCCCGTTACTGAGTTTAGACAGAAACAACACAGTTATGCTGCGGCCCTTCTATACCCAGCGGATTTGCTGCTCCCGGATTTTTGCACAATTCAGTGCGGAAGCAAACGAGTGCGCAGGGCTGTACAGAAACATGGTGGCTTGGACTGGGGGGGGGCGGTGTCTGTGCAGAAATTCAAGGGCAGGTGGCTGCCAGGACTGACCCCCCCCCAGGCAGTACTTCACACAACTTGCAAGTCAGCGGTGGAATTCACTGCCACCAAATACGGTGCTGGCCCCGAGCTCGGGTGACTTCTAGAAAGAACCAGCTAAATTTACAGGGCTAACATCAGTAACCATTGGTGGTTGTGGCTCAGTGAAACCTCCATGTGCAAAGGCAGTATACCTGCAGCCACACAGAGGATGGCCATCGCCTCCCACTAAGCTGGCAGGGAGGGCCCAGAGACACCTGGCTGCTCTCGGGGAAGAGAATGCTGGACCGGGTGGGTCCTGGGCCTGACCCCGCAAAGCCGCCTTCTGCGTTCTCTCTGTCCCGCTGCGCTGAGGGTTACCTGCTCGAGCTGGGCCACCACCTCCCAGAGCAGCGAGTGCAAGGAGGAGAGCTCCCGGCCCAGGTCGATGTAGCCTTCGAAGCCGGCCGTGTTGGAGAGCGTCTCCGGGTTGGAGATCTCCAGCAGGAAGCGCTGCATGTTGGTCCACTCGTGCTCCAGGAACTGGTTCATGAAGGACATGTACTCCTCCTTGCTGCCGAACCTGCGGAGCCGAGCAGAGGCGGCGGCGTGGATGCTGTTGCCCGCAGAACTGCCACGTGCCACGGGGGCAGGAGCAGGGCTGGCCGGGCACAACCCTAACGCCCACCGATCCACCCCTGGAGCCTGCAAGTGCTCGGACAGTCCGCGTTACCTAAGGAGCCCTCGAGGGCTCCTGCAGAGGGAGAGCATGAAGGAGTAGGGACCGAGCGAGCTCCCACCGACGGAGGGGAGATGTGTGCAACTCTGCTAACTGCTGTGTCCAACGCAGACCCAGTCTTCAGACTTCTAAGTCTGCAAACGGTCCGCCCGCATTCCGGAGATCTCGCCGCCGCCGCTGCTGCTCTAATATCTATCTCTCTATCCCAGCTCAGGATAAGCAGCTCAGAGCTTCTGCGCAAAGCCAGCGGAGAGATTTCTCGGAATATTCCCCTTTTGTTTCCACCCAACCTCTGGGCTTAGTTCAGGAAACTGACAGCGCAGCTGTTTTCCTCCCAAACTGATTTTCTCCCCGGCAGCGGCTTTTAAAATTCAGAGCTGCGAGGGGCCGGGCGTGGGAGACGGAGCTGGGTCCCAGGCGCCCAACACGTCTCCTCTCCTGTCACCGCCTGTCAGTTCCCATCAGGGCCAAGCACAGAGCCACCGGCCGGCCATGCTAGCCCGCTTCTGGCCCCAAGCATGGGGGCTGCGAAAAGGCAGAAGGATGCCCCCATTTTGCAGCTCCGGACAATGCAGGCTGTTTGTCCTCCCAGCTGGTCAGCTCCAAAGAGGCCCCAGGTTCAATCCCTGCCAGCTCCTGATAAGAGCTGGTATCGAGCTTTTCCCAGAGTCCCCTCCGGGCCATTGATCAGATCTGGGGTGCCATAAAAGTGCCGAATTCATCTGCTGGGAAACCTCCATTTTCTCCCCCTCTCTCTCAGTACCTCACAGCCCAAACTTACGTTAAATCCATCACACCGTTCTCAGACGAAGCTGCCTGCTACCAAGTCAGAGCCTTGCTCCCTCTAGCTTAGGATTGTCTGCACTGACTGGCAGCAGCCCTCCAAGGTTCCAGGCAGGAGTTTTTACCAGCCCGACCTGGAGATGCTGCCAGGGAATGAACCTGGGACCTTCTGCATGCAAGCCTGCAGCTGCTCTTGCACTGAGCAATGGCCCCATCCCCTCAGAGAAGTAGCTTACATGCAGTCTCCCCTCCAAATGCAAACTAAGGCAGGCCCCTGTTTAGCAAAAGGAGCAATTCATGCTTGCTCCCATAAGACCAGCTCTCCTCCAGCTCTCGTTGCTCACACTGTCCGAAGCAGTCCTCTCCAGTCATGAGGACTAGAACCCAAATTTTGTTTTAAAACTGAAAGATGCTCTGTGGGTAGGGATCATCTGATCACACACACACACACACACACACACACACACACACACCCGCGCACTTAAGTGAGAGGAATACCCAGAAAGAGTTACTTTGCAAAGTTGGCCAGGTTCTGCGTGACCTTGGCAATCAGCGTCAGGGTGCGGGCGGTCCGGTCGTCGGGATATTCCTGCAGCAGGTTGAAGAGGGAGGGGGACATGATGGCCGGGCAGAGGAAGCGCAGGAACAGGGAGGCGCTGATGAGTCTCTCGCTGATGTCCGGCCGGCCGCGGCTGCTGCATTCCTGCCGCCACGAGGCAAAGACCTCCTTCAGCTCCCTCGGGAACACGCTGCAGGGACAGGAGAGGGGTCAGCGGTTACCTCCTTCTTTTTTCTTTTCTTTTGAATTGCAGGCTAACCTGGGTGTCCCCGGATAAAAGCCCAAGAGAAGAGCTGGCTGGCGGTCTGTTCACATGTACAGAGACCTCCCCGGACATTTGTCAAAAGCCAGGTCGCTGCATTCTTCTGGCTGCTTAGAGCATCACTTTGGCCTCCCAGCTGCTGTTGGACTACAACTCCCATCATCCCTGACTACTGGCCACTTTGGCTGGGGATGATGGGAGTTGTAGTCCAACGACAGCTGTTGGGCAGCCCTTCCTTAATTAGCTGCTATTGTGAGAGGATGACACTGACTAATTGGCTTTTGTAATTAGCAGCGATTATCAAACCTGTGGACAGCTTAAAGGAACTCTCTTTCCAGGATTCCAATAAAGTTTCATGGTTCTAACAATAATTAATGATCACTTAAAGCTTTGGCAGGACTTGAGCGCGTTTCTTTTGATGGGTCAAACGGCCAGCCTGCACTAAAGTGCAATCTTTAAAGGCCAAAGATGGGGCCAAACCTGTTTGGAATGGATTCTAAGGTCAAAACTATCGTATTTACCCGAATCGGAGACGACCCTGAATTTATGACAACCCCCTTAAAATCAGGGGTTAAATCCAGGTC